>NC_056744.1:918180184-918265184 GCF_019279795.1 Protopterus annectens
AATATTTGTGGTTTTCTGGAAAATCGTTTAGAAATTAAGTCACTAAATAATGACACTGAGTTTCAGACTTCATAACCTTCAGAAAAATGCATGCTGAAGTAAGACCTGTTCTATCAACTGTCTCAGTTTATACAAGAGCAATTTTTAGTACTGTTTATGTTCCCCCAATATATTTGGCCTTGTCCAGATTTATTGCATTAAGAGGTTGAGAGGTACATGCAAATAAATTGCTTTATAGAATTAGGCATAGCCAAACCTCTCAACTGTCCCCGAATTTGTCTCAAAATGTTGCTCTTCCCTTAGTAATCCCTCCGCAAAATAGCAATTTTGGAAGAAAACATGGAGGGTTTACAATTTAGAAATAACTGTAATAATCAGAGTTATAGATTACTTTTATTTCAGAAATATATGTAGATTCTTTTATTTTGTCAGCTGCACAAGTTAGCAGTACTATTATTAAAAAAGTGTCCCTTCTTTGACAGGGTCCCAGCTGTATCGTGTGGCTATTTTATATTTTTGCATCACATTTTTGGTCCATTTTTCATAAAAATTTTTTTTTGGCAAATTAGTGGTAAATCATTAAAGACTGAAGTCAGAAAATAATGACAGACATTTGAGTTTCAGATTTCATATCCTTCAGAAAATTCATACTAATGCAAGACCTACTATTCTATTATCTTTCTAAGTTTATAAGAGCAATATTTAAAAATTGTCCTTATTTTTGGGCCTTTGCCCCACTTCTATGTATGGCTTTGCTCTGAGGGTGAGGTATGACAAATGTGTCAGGGCCATCAGTCAGCCAGAGACATTTCAAATTGTGACATACTTGTTGCACCCCACTCCCCCATGAGGTGACTCTGGATGTGTCCAAGCAAGGCAAGGAGCAGTTGTGCAGTGTAAATGTGCAGGGTACCCTCCCATCCAAGGTAGACACAAATACTACAGTGGCTTTTCATCTGTTCTTGATTTTGCAGAATGGTCTTATTTCTGTCATATTTTTGTACTGTTGATTTATGCTTATTACTCAAAGTGCCTGTTGCTCTGTGTTTTAAGTAGCAATACTTTAATGACCATCAGGTAAGCTTGTCTGAGATCATAACATGCAAGTAAGCTTTAATAAGCATACTGTTAAAGAATTGCCAACATTGAAGCCTTTCTGTTGTTGCCATGCAGAGAATACTTAACTAGATAATGTATAAGCGTTGGGTATTGAAATGCATATGACAGTATTTGTAATAAAGGACAGGATTACATTATTTTAAGAAGCTCATTACACTTGTTGGAGACTTCCAGTGATCTCTGAGGGCTTTACCCGTAAACCAAACAGAATGCCATTCATGTGTGGTCCATAACCTGTACAGTAATCCTTTAATCAATGTATCTTGAGCTTGTTTGCTTTTCATTTTTTACTTTGATCATGTTTTCCCCATGAAACAAGTAGATGTCAGGCAGCAGGTCTTTTTTGGATAAGAAACATTTTTACAAGTGGGGGCATCACAGAGATTGCTACTTTCAGCATGTTATTTGGTACTTTAATAAAGCTGAATATAAATTATAATGCAGTGCAAGGAGAAGCGGTTTGAGTTGAGTGCTGCATGTTTTTCTTATACTTGATTTTGACTGGCATTCCAGTAATGTATTTAAAAAGTAATTTATTTTTTCATGCCTCACAACCTTTTTGTTTCCATCTAGATATTAAGTAAGCTGTCAAGCAGCCAATGCATTGAAATATTTTTATTCTTTTACACTTCATTTATCTTCATTGGACTCTCATAATGAGGGTTTGGCACCCAGGGCAGCATATTTAATTAAAGTTTAGTTTTTGTGGTTTTGAGCATAGCTCCTCCCCTTTCTAGTTGTCCGCACCCCTTCCCATTGACCCCACCCATTCGGCTATCTCCTGCAGCCCCCCTTTGATTTGAAGTCACCAGCCGCCACTGCTTATTACTGTAAATAAAGTGACTTTAACTTAAGATAGGCCTTTGGTGTCTTTTACCTACTACATTAATTTCTTTTCCAGTAGAAAAATTTGGTCATCCCAACTAATTGCAGTATTTCATTCCTGCTTCACAGACTGCAGTTTGCAAGTACTGTTGAATGATTGGTGAAAGAAAGTGCAGTTGTGTACACTTACTACAGATATAGATGTTCAAGTGTATTCACTGTTGCAGTCATCACATTTGGGTTATCTGCTTGCAGTAGCCCTCAGTCGGCCAGATTATCAAAGTCTTGGGTCCTGCGTCAGTTGCTGTCTCATCTTCTGTGACGTCAGGTAGTCAGGGGTATAAAGCATGCAGCCGACACCATTACATCAGTTTTTCTTGCCCCAAATGTCAGGTGCCCCCCTTAATGGGAAGCAATTAAATATATAATATATATATATATATATATATATATATATATATATATATATATATATATATATATATATACACACAAGGATATACCTCCAACAAAAAAGCAAATACACCAAAAAGCTTTTAAGTATAGTAAAGGAGACTAGAGTTATAGCCAAAAGAAGTCAGGGGGCTGGAGGGAGGGTAACCAGGACTGCAATAGTGAATACACTCGAACATCTACATTTATGGTAAGTGTACACAACTCTACTATGTTCTTCATGTTTCACTGTTGCAGTCATCACATTTGGGTAGATTCCCAAATCTAAGGATGGGAGGAGGAATTTAGATAGCATTAGGACCAGCTATAAGGCCCTGCAAGACTGCAGTGGCAAAGCCAGCTCTGGATTTAGAGAAAATTGGCAAATGGTAATGCTTGGTGAATGTATGTACAGCACTCCAGGTAGCAGCTTCTAGGATGTGTCTGGTAGGGACACCTCTGAGAAAGGCTGTAAAGGTAGATGCAGCCCTGGTTGAATGGGGTCTAATCCCCTGTGGAATAGGTTTTCCATGGTGCTTATAGCAGAAATTAATGCAGTGGCCTATCCATTTAGAAATGGTTTGCTTTGAAATAGCCTTCCCCTCTGTCCCTGCAGCAAATGCCACCAGCAGTTGTTCAGATTTTCTTTGAGGTTAAATCCTCTCCAAGTAAAATCTACATTGTATGTGCACATCTAAGGAGTGCAGTATCCATTCCCCTTTGTTCTGTGGATTAGAAAAGAAGGTTGGCAAATGAATGGACTGATTAAGAGCCGCACTAGATACCACCTATGGCATGAAAGAAGAATTGGTCCTGAGGGACACCCTGTCCGCATGAAAGATGATGAAAGGCTCCACTGCCTTAAGGGCCTGTAATTCAGATACCCTTCTTGCTGAAGTGATTGCTAAAAGGAAAGCTGTTTTCCAAGAAAGGGATTTTAACTCTGCAATTGCAGCTGGCTCAAAAGGAGGAAGAGTGAGTTTTTCCAATACAAAATTAAGGTCCCAGGCTGGAGTTGGGGCTCTCCTGGGTGGTCTTACGTTTTTGGCCCCTCTGAGGAACTGCTTGAGTAGTGGGTGAGAAAAGGGGGGTGGTTCTGTGTTGTAATGAGCTGAAATGGCTGAGGCGTGAATTTTGATGGAGGAAAAGGAAAGGCCCTTGTGAAGTATCTCAGTTAAGTATTGAAGAATCTAAGGTAAATTGGGCGCTGCTGTGGCCATCCCTTGAGTTTAGTTCCAGGCACAGAATCTTTTCCATTTTTCAGCATAAGATTTTCTAGTACTAGGCCTCCTTGCCTCCAAAATGACATCCAACACTTGTTTACTGAGGGATGGTAATGGAGAGATTAGGTAATTAGCCATGCTGCCAGGTTCAGGGTTTGAAGCTGGGGGTGCAGAATCTGGCTCTCCTGCTGAGACAGCAGGGTAGCGGTCTGAGGTAGGTGCCATGGGGCCAGCTGTGACATACTGTGCAAGAGGGGGTACCAGTGTTGGTGTGGCCAGTCTGGTGCAATTAGTATCATCCTTGGTTTGTCCTGTTTGATCTTTATTAATACTTTGGAGAGGAGATACATTTTTCTAGCTGAAGGACAGAGCATCCACTTTCCAAGCTTGTTTGTGGGGAGTCTTGTGCAGAATTTGTCCAATTGGTAGTTCTGGGGGGAGGCAAACAGGTCTATATCTGGGATCCCCTATTTGTTGATCAACATGTTGAATATCTTTGGTTCCAGTTTCCAGTCGTGTGGGTCCATGAGATTTCTGCTTAGTCCGTCTGCCAGTGTATTTAATTTTCCTGGCAGGAATTGAACCTGTAGATAAACTTGGTAGCTCAAGGCTGTGTTCCACAGAGCCATGGCTAGTCTGCAGAGGGGGTAAGAATGGGTATCCCCCTGCTTGTTTATGTACCACATAACAATGGTGTTGTCCGTCTTTACCATGTCAGAGCATTCTGCACAGGTAACATTTCTTTTTGATTGATATGCAGGTGCATTTGACTTGAGTTCCATTTGCCCTGAATGCTCTTCCCTGCCAGATGAGCCCCCATGCATAGTCTGATGCATCTGTTGTTAGGGCTTGGGCAGCAGGGGGTAGAGTGAATGGTAGTCCCTTGTTTTGGTGGCAGGCCTCTGCCACTAAAGGAATGCTAACTGTAGGCAAGGTATGATAGGAATCATTGCTTCTAGATCCTGAGAATGTTGACACCATAGGCTTTTTAGATACCATTGTAGTTTCCTCATATGCAGTCTTGCATATGGAATTAGCAGAATGCACGAGGCCATGAACCCCAAGGCTTGCAGTATTTGCCTTGCGGATAGCAGGGTTTTTGTGGCCACTAGTTTGAAGTAAGTTGTCAAATGAATTTGTTTCTCTGGCTTGAGGAAAGCCATCTGGGAAGTTGTGTTCAAGCTTGCTCCCAGGAATATAATTTGTTGACAGGGTACCAGATATGATTTATTTTCGTTTATGGTGTACCCCAGACAAGTTAACACCTTTTGTACAAATGCCAGATGATTCAGAAGTATATCCTGGCTTTCTGCCTGAATTAGACAATCATCCAGGTATGGGTATATTTGGATATTTCTTTGCCTGCAAAATGCAATGACTAGAGCTAGGCATTTTGTGAATACCCTGGGCGCAGTAGATAAACCAAAGGACAATGCAGAGAACTGATAGTGCATGCAGCCTGCTTTGATGCTTAGGTATTTTCTGAAAGATTCCCTGATTGGGATGTGCAGTAGGCTTCCTTTAAATCCAGTGTTGCCAACCAGGCATCTTTGCCTATCATAGGAAGCAACTGGTGAAGAGTTAGCATCTTGAATTTTGGAATCACCAAAAAGGTGTTTAGGATAGACAGGCCCAGGATAGGACACCATGAGTTGACTTTTCTGGGTACCAGGAAAAGTCTTGAGTAGAAACCTTGTCCCTTTTCCTCTTCTGGTACAGTCTGAATAGCCTTTAATCTTAAGAGAGAGAGAGAGAGTACTTGCTTTTGAGCCTCTGCCCAGTGATTTGGGGGTAGATCTGGCCAACCGTTTGGGGTTGGTAACGTGTGGAAGTGAAATCTGTATCCTTGGGAAGCTATGTTTAAAACTCGTTTGCCTGGATTATGAGTTCCCAGTTTTTTGCTTGCAGAGCAATCTTTCCCCCTAAAGGAGCAGTCAGTTGAGAAGTGCTTAGAAATTTTAAAGTTAAGTCATTGAGACAGCTCACCATAGGGGGGAATCTTACTACTCCCTGATTTGGAAGTAGGAGCCCCCTACTGCTTAGTCCTGTGCGTACCCTGAGACTGAAGCCTGGGTGTTCTGCTGGTTCTGGGTTTGAACTGAGAAAGCCTGGAAGAGGCAGGAAAGGACCAATTTTTTGAGGGCCAATGCCTACTAAATCTAGGAGGTTGCACTTGTAAGAAATCTTTAACAGTTTGCATAGATTTAGCTTTTTCCTCCATATTTTTAAGAACTTCTTCTGCTTTGTCACCAAACAGGCAGTCCTGATTTAAGGGAGCATCCAGCAATTTAGTTTTAACATGATCTGGCAAAGATTGCTCCTTAAGCCAAGCATGCCTTCTAAGTACCGACCCAGTGACAACAGCCCTGCAAGATGCCTCTAGTGAATCAAAACCACATTGCAAAGTATGTTTTCCAACCTGTTCAGCAGAATGCATTAAATCCTGTAAATCCTTATTTTTAGCACAATCAGGAATTAACATAATTTTCTGTTTAAGCAATCCAATAATATGCTGTTGATACTTTAACATATGAAACTGGCAATTTAAGGTCCTGATGGCCAAGGTTTCAGAGGTGTATACCTTCTTACCCCATCTATCCAGGGCCCTGGAATCCCTATCAGAGGGGGTAGGATTTTTGGCAGTAGTAGCTTTAATGCCCTTGGGTCCCTGTGAAATGGTCTCAGGATGCACAGTAGGATTTTTAAAAAGGAACTTATGAGAATCAGGAACCCTGTAATATCTATCAGGTTTTCTGGGAGCAGGAGGTAAAGAGTCAGGGGGCAAGCTAGATTCCAAAAAGGCATCGTCAACAATGTCCAGCACAGGAGGGATAGCTAAAGGCCTGCGGGCAGGAGTAAGAAATCTCTAAGCCTCTTTTTAGAATCAGAGTAATCCTGGCTTTCCCAGTGAAAATGCTCCCTAAGAGTATGCAAGGTTTCACCAAAAGAAAAATCCTCTGGGGGAGAAGCAGAGGGAATAGAGTCCTCTGCATCAGAATCCTCATAGGTAGGTAAGGATAAATCCTGGTCATCATAGGAGACAGAAATTTCAGAATCCTGGTCAGAAGTATCATAAGCAAATTCAGTCCTAGGTCTATTAGAGGGGGAAGGTTGGCTTCCCTTGATTAAAGTAATAAGGTCTTCAGACATTCTTATCATTTGTTTTTTAGGCATAGAGGCCTGACCATGCAGTCTGGGTGTCGGTTTCCATGGTTTGAGTTTTAGGCCTAGAGGAAGAAGATGGAGTCAGTTTAATATGCAAGTCAGTAGGCCTGAATACACCCTCAGAAGCCAGTGCCATCACAGTGGCTCCGGACCCATCCAAGGTAGAGACATCCGCAGGTTCCACAGATGAAGCATCTCACGGCATAACGGACTCCAAATGGGTCTCAGTAGAGGCCTGTGAATCTGAAGTAGCAGGTATCAGGGGCTGCGAAAGCGCCTCATTGAGTATCGGCGAACTGGCGACTAGCTTAGGAGAAGTATCGTCGGCAGCTTTGGACCTAGGCGGCCTGTCTCTGTCTTTATCTTTGCGGTTTTTTTGGAATGTCGGTAGTCGGGTGGCTTTCCGAAGACATAGCTGGATAATTGAACCGAGTACCAAAATATTTAGAAGCAAAAATGTACCAACGACGAATAGTTTGTGGTTTAAATAAGGCACAAAACCGACAGCGAGGTACATCGTGGTCAGGGCCTAGGCAAGGAATACAGTACGAATGAAAATCTTTATGAAGTACTTGCTTTCCACAAGAAATACTGTTATTGACTTTTACTGACATTGGTTTAGAGCAAGAAAAAGTTTCCCCAATGGGGTACTTAGCTTTAGTTGAAGACTTCGGTTCTGAAACTCGAAAATGAAAATTTCAGGAGTCGGCCGACCGGCACTTGCGAACTGCTTCTGCTTTGGGCACCAGACGGCAAGAAAGACTGATGTAATGGTGTCGGCTGCATGCTTTATAACCCTGACTACCTGACATCACGGAAGATGAGACAGCAACCAACGTAGGATCCAAGACTTTGATAATCAGGCCGACTGAGGGCTACTGCAAGCAGATAACCCAAATGTGATGACTGCAACAGTGAAACCTGAAGAGCATCTGTATAGTTATTTTCTGGAAGGTTGTATATCAAAAGAGGTGTATGCTAAATGTAAGGATGCATACCAATATAACTATAGTGAATGCACTAAACTGCTGAAAGAAATGTGTTGGTAAAATGTTTTGCAGTAAGCAGTATTTGCTTTGGAATACTGGCAAAAGAAATTACTAGAGTAAGTAGTGAATAATGCAAAAATGTGGTGAATTTCAAAATGAAAATATTTGTTTAATGCATTTAAATGTAGAACTGAAACCAATGAAATGTACCTGTGAAATGCTGTGGAAACTCCATAAATGAAAGAATGCCTTTCTAGTAGATGCTAAGTATGAAAAAGTGGTGTGCATACAGAAAGTAAAGTAGTAATTAATATAAAAAGTTTTGGAAAAATTGTGCTCACAAACAATTGTCCACTGAGGAAAACCATTGCACTGACTTGCTGAGAAAGTAAGTCAAACAATGTTAAACTGTATATATAGTGGTGTACTGACCAAAAGTATTCCACTGGCATGTTGAGAAAATAATTTAGACAATTTTGAAGTATGTTTACTGGAAAATGACTACAGTCTGTGTTTTAACTACACTCTAAATAATGTATGTTATAAAGTCTAAGCAATGGGTAAAATATTACTGAAGCTAGAAGGTCAGTGCTATGGTGTTTGTAAAACAGTTTAAAAATATTAATGCACAGAAGTAAACTCAGTAACATTTCTGCATTGTGATGTCTGCCCTATAAATAAGAATGAAATTCTACGGGAGACTTTTTTGTGGCTGAACTGTAGGCTGTAAAAAGAAATGTGGCAAGTGAGAACCTTTGATAATGAAAGCAAAGTCAGTTGTACAGAAGAAATCCAGGTGAATAAAAATATTTGCAGAAAAATTAATTATTTGCCAAGTGTAAACCTTATAGCATTATAGTGTGTAGAGTGATGTGACTGAAGCAAATTCAGAGCATGGCATATTGTAACAATGAAAAAGACTGATGTTTACGTAAGCCAGACATATCTTGCATTAATTGTTGTATGTTTAAAGCCAGTGAAAATAAAACCATACTGTTTACAGGAACCAGACATTTCTTGAATTTCTGAATTTCCCTGTATTTAAAGCAAGTGAAAAAAATACTGTCTGTTAATGTTTTCTGGAGAGAACTGTGGTGCTTTTGAAATGCATAAGAAATGCTGAAAACTCCGAGTAAACCCGGCTTGTTGAGAAATGAACACAAGTACATGTGTAGTGTTTGGAAAGCAATAATGAATGGTGGAACTTTCCACTGAACTGTACTAGGTGATATATATGATAAAGTATATATAGCACTGAATCTTACTAGTTCCTATATGTGGCAAAGTGTATAATTTCCTACAAAACTTGAATATTATGAGGTTTTGCCACTTAAAATAATATGTAACTTTATATGGCATCAAATTGTACTAGATGTTGTCCAGACACCTTATCTTAAAAAGCCCTTTACATAATCCTGCCACTACAAAAGACAGCTGAGACACCTTGTACACACACACACACACATACACACACACACACACACACACACACACACAAACACACACACACACACACACACACACACACACACACACACACACACACACACACACACACACACACACACACACACACACACACACACACACACAAAAAACACTAAAAGCCTTACATGACCCTAATCCTAAGACAAAAGCACACTCCCAATCCTACCACAAAGAAACAAGTAAACCAAACAACTGAGCTATTTGCTCAACCAGTGCCCCAAAGAACCTTCCAGTGTGGCTTCAATATAAAAGAATTTTAATTAAAAAATCCAAATAGTTATAGGTTTGGTACTTTTATCTGATATAACAATGACGTCTTCAGAATTTTTTATTAAAACCTGTAACTATTATGAATTTGGAATTAAAACCTGCAACTATTTACTTACTTTGTTTTGGTATCAGTACCCCCAGGTGACTATAGCTTGTTTTTTGAAGTCCTACCACAAAAACCACTTACAGTTGTTGACCAATAGGAAGTGGCCTAATCCGCTATTCATAGACACCCTCTTTTGCACAAATACACACTACAGTTCACTTAGTCACATACATAATTGTTGACCAAGTGAACTGAAAAATCTCACTGACATAGTACACATCAAACACATAAATCCACATACCCACAGATTCTCTCAAAAAACTTACCAAAACACCAGAGACCTCTAAAACACAAGACTGCTACAACTAACACAGTCCCTACAGCATCCATGACACATAGCAACACCAGTGTCTCACCCACCAAGCCAGTAAGGTGTAACACTCAAAAACCAGATTTTCTTGTCATTGAAGACTCAATAGTGAGACACATGGATGTCCCACTCACCAGGCTGGACAAGGAGAAAGTCATGGTCAGCTGCCAGTCTGGTGCCAGGAATCTTCAGATCATGCATGCACTCAGGTCTCTCAGCAACAAGTACCGTTATGACTTTGTCATAGTTCAAGTTTGTGTTAATGACCTGAGACATACTTCACTGGACTATATGAAGAGAGACATGGTTGAGCTCACTGAATATGTTTCTTGAGCAGCATATTACCCTCACCTAGAATGATGCCACAGTATAAAACAAAAAATGATTTATTTCAATAATTGGCTCAGTTTTTGGTGTCATTCAAAGAGAATCCATTTCCTGTCAGCCTGGGAAACCATGGTCGACAAACTTTGCTGCTTTGCCAGAGATGGTTTGCAACTGGCACCTCTAGGCTTTTGGCTGCTGGCAAAGGCACTTGCCTCCTCCATAGTGCCTTTTTAGGCAAGATCTCGAAAACAACATTACTGACATGAAATTAACCAATCAGAACAAAATAAAAGTCATGATGCAAAATGCTAGGAGCTTAAACAGAAACTGCTCTCCCTGGAAGAACGTATATCACTAGAAAATGTAGATGTCTGTGCAGTCATAGAAATCTGGTTCAAGGCCTCAGAGACTACCCCAGCGTTGCAAGGCTACAGTGCCTTCCACACCTTTAGACCACAAAATGAACATGTGAAAATCAAAGGAGGCTGTGTTTCAATCTATATTAGAGATAAATTCACCTCCTGTCTAGTTAGACTGAACAACTCTATGGAGTTACTCAAGGTCCAGTTTACAGTGGGTAAGACCCCCATTCAAGTCAAAGCCAGTTATAGATCCCCCACCATGGTTCACAATGCCCAGAAGCCTACTTGACCAAACTGGAGATAATCCATATTTTACTGAGCACACTGGTTATGGGGATTTCAATTATTCCACCATCAGCTAGGAAACGTATGCTAGCCCTGACTTGCTAGCTCAAACGTTCCTTAACTTTGTTAATTCAAATGCCCTGGAACAAATTGTCCATACCCCAACAAGGAGAACAAACATTCTGGATCTGGTCCTCACCAACATATCAAACAGATGCACTGCCACAACTGTTAGACCCTGATTAGTTAAAACTGACCACAAATCAGTCACTTTTGAGCTGGCACTAACACCAGAACTCATAAAGGGTGAAATCAGACTAAACAAAATCACCAAGGCAAACTATACCCTCCTAGGTAAAGGTATAAATGCATTCAAAGCCCCACCCCAAGCTGAAAGTGGTAACTACACTGAAACTTAAACTAAGGCCCTGTACAATCACTTGTATATGTATATAAACTCCACCTTACCAGAAAGAACCAAAGACAGAGCCCCAAGTAAAAACAAGCTCCCATAGTGAACATCCAACATCAACAAATTTTATAATAAATGCAAAAAGTTGCTGTCCAAGAAAATAAAGTCAGGGTTTCAATAATGGAAAAACACCCTCCTCAGCCTCAGCAGGCAAATAAGACAACTTGTCAAATCCTCTAAGGGCTCCTTTGAGAGAAACTTAGCAAGTACAGCCAAAGATAAATGTAAGGCCTTTTACAGCTACATACTTAACCTAAAGGGTAGGACCCCATGGATTTGCAGAACTAGTGGCCAACAGTATCACACACACTGACCTCCCAGAGATAGTAAACCAGCTAGCAGATAGTCTTGGTGAAAATTTCACTCCCTATCCCCTCCTAACTTGCAAAAAAACTTCCCCCAACCCCCCACCCTACATATCTGAAGAGCACCAAGGCAAAAAACACAGCCTCTATGGAACCAGACGACATCCCAGGCTGTCTTCTAAACAGGCTAAAACATGAACTAGCATCACCACTAAGTACCCTTTTCAATCATAGCCTAACCAGAGGTTTTGTTCCTGCAGAATGGAGAACAGCAACAGTTATTCCCCTCCACAAAGGTGGCCTAGCAACAGAACCGGGAATTACAGACCCATAAGCCTAACCAGGCTCATCTGTAAGGCGATGGAACATATCATTATGGACCTCATAAATAAAGACATAGGTGACCTCCAAACCCTGGATCCTTCCCAATTTAGCTTCATGAAGGGCAGATCCTGCCTGTTAAATCTGGTGAATTTCTTTGAAAATCTAACCAAGGCCATTGATGAGGGCAGATCTGTGCACACGGCAAACCTCAACCTGACAAATGCTTTTGACACAATACCTCTCAACTGTACAGATTTATACAGAACTTTTAGCCTGTATATACCTATCTCTACTATATATATATATATATATATATATATATATATATGCATATATATTCTGTATTGCTGATGTAAACACATTGAGCACACGTTCCACATTTATATGTGCCTTTCCTATTTGTCTTTTACTCCTTACCTCTTCTATAATCAATTTCAAATATATTTTTAATGTTGAAACTTTTCCTAAAGATGAATTTAATAGGCTCATTAAACACCCCTCTAAGTCAGACAAACTGGTGATCACTTCCCAGTTTTTAGTTATAATATTCTTTATGACATTAGCATCTTTGTTCTAATTCATAATAAATGCTCGCTTATAACCTAAACCTTCCCCTTCTTCACTTTTCTTCTTGAAGTTATTATTACCATTTATAGACTTCAAATTAATATAATTAATATCCACTCTTCCCAAAATTCGGTAATATCTATCTCTTCTACCTTCTCTTATTTCCTTAATTTCCTCTTCTACAAGTTTTTCTGGGTATCTTCTTTCTAAAAACATTTCCTTTATTTAAAACACTCATTTTTAAAATCCTCATCATCTGAGGTCATCCTTGATCTCTTATGACCTGATCCTTAAGAATATTTCTTTTCTGCTTGTATGGATGTGTACTAGTAAAAAATAAAGATTAATTCGAAAATGTATCTTTTCTATATACTGTTGACTTAAACTGTTCCTTATCTTCCATTACATGAACTGTGACATCTAAATAATTCACTCTTTTCCTCACAGTCTAATAGGTGAGTTTGAGAAAATCAGTGGTTGTACCTATATAATGCAGGCATTCCCTCAATTTTTCTTATGTGGCTTTCCAAAATATAGAAATATCATAGTGGATCTATTACATTTTTCTGTACCTTAGAGATTCCGAATATGGATAGTATGATAAGCTTATACAGCCATAAAAAGTTATAAGTATCTAAATCTATCAATAGTAAATCTTTAAATGCAAAGTTTATGTTTGAGTAGGCTATCTATCTATCTATCTATATATATATATATATATATATATATATATATATATATATAGGTCTACTAACGAAGATCAAAATTACACTATTTCGAAATCCAGTAGTAGATGCCCACTAACGTGAAAGTGCACTTCACCGAAAGTGCACTTTCACGAACACCACTTGAGCAAATGGTTAGGGACCTTAGGGTTAGCTCTTGGGTTAAGGATAGTGGATAGCTAGTAGGGCTATCCACTATCTTTAACCCAAGCCCTAACTCTAAGGTCCATGACTACCTCACCACAGTGGAGGAAATTGTATGTCCTCCACAGTGCATTAGTCACGGACCTAAGTCCTCCACTGTGTTGCGGTAGTCACGGACCTTTGGGTTAGGGCTTGGGTTAAGGATAGTGGATAGCTAGTAAGGCTATCCACTATCCTTAACCCAAGCCCTAACCCTAAGGTCCGTGACTACCGCACCACAGTGGAGGACATTGCCCGTTCATTCTAGAGGTGTTCGCAAAAGTGCACTTTCGATGAAGTGCGCTTTCGCGTTAGTGGGAATCTACTACTGGATTTCAAAATAGTGTAATTTCAATCTCCGGTAGTAGACCCATATATATATATATATATATATATATATATATATATATATATATATATATGTGTATATTTCATTTTTCATCACCAAGTAGGTCCATCATTTTACCTACATATATAATATTGTCCATAATAACAGTCCTTCACCCCTTTATCAGACCTCATTACTCTTATATTTGTATTTCTGCTTAATTCATCTAGTAGTTGTCTTTCAATCAATGGGAGGTTAGGACCTATTCTCATCTTTTGCATAGCCTTCTTTAACTCCTTTACCACCACTGTTTCAAAGTTTTTTTAACTGGGGGTGCATGGGAGGATTATATGTGCCTTTTCATTTAAAACGTCTACTTTCCTTTCTCCATGTACCTTTGAGTATATTGATTCTAATTTTTTTTTCCTAATGAGTAGCTTAAGATCAATTAATAACTTATGAATGTCAATTTTCTTACTTGGGACAAATTTAAATCCTTTCATAAATAAATTAAAATAAGCAGTATTCAACTCTAAATTACTATAATTAAAAATGTTAAACTCTTATAAGAAAACATATTATCTTTTTGTACTATTTGATCTTCTTGAAAATTCAAAAAATGTCCCCTGGACATGCTCATCTTTTCTCTCCTTCTCATCACATTCTAACTGTATTCTACTTATCTCCTTCCCCTGTTGTAATTGTAATGAGTCACTGCTGTTTTTCTTTTTTTTTTATTCATTCTGACCTTCTTATTGGTGGAAATTCTAAAGGGTCATTCAAATCCAAAGCAAAATTGTCTGTACTTCCCTTTCTCTCACACCCATCATACTACCTTCTCCCTGGTACCTGATGTTCTCTCCTATCATAATCCTCCCTCCTATAATATCTTCTCTTCTCTGGGTTAGCTGTATCCTGTGTAAATTTATATGTGTGATAGTACTGGTAGCCCATAAATCGCCTAGGCCTTGGGTAAATTTTTTTTCTTTATAGTCAATTCCATCAGTTTCTAATTTTTACTTTTCCTTCTTGTTAGGAAGGGGCATTTCTCATCTATCTTCTTTTCAATATTAAAAATATTTACTTTTTTCTTCCTCTACTATAAATAATAAATCATAATTTCTAGCTTTTGTACATTTATTTAGTTTATTGTTTTTAATTAGGTTTGATTGACTTTAAGGAATTAATATAAATAGGGGATGTTTAGTGAATGATTTTATCTGAAGAAGTCCTAACATAAGGACGAAAAATGTGGTGAATCGGTTAAGTTTTTTATCTGTGTGTGTTTTTTGTTTTGTGGTTAGAGTGGATTTAATAAATTCATTTTGCTGATTCCTGGGGTGTTTGCTGTTTTTTACCTGCACCTCTACAGTGTCTTTTTAGATTGTTTTCATATACCATACTAAGCACCTGCAACAATTAGAAAGACCTCAGAGGTTTCTAGCAAAGAAGATCAAGGGGCTCCAGAATGTGCCTTAGACAGACCGACTAAAGTCCCTGTCACTATACTCCATATCATATAGACTTCTTAGGGGAGACTTATGCCTGGCCTACAGAGCAATGCAAGACCCAAATCTAATGAACTTGCTACATTATCCGTAAATGAAATGGGACTAGGGCTACACATTCCAGGGACCTAAATATGGCCTGTGACTTAAATAGGACATGCCGGAGGGACAGATTTATCTCCCAGCAACAAGACAGAAGTAGAAAGTTTGTTCCAAAGAAAAGCAGGTAGAAAGATAATGATAAAGATATTATAGGGACAGGTTAAAATGAAAGAGATATTGTAAGGACAGGTTAAAGCCACCACTCATTGGAAAACGAGGTAGAGGCAGTAATTATGAAGAGTAACACAGGCAGATATTTGAGCCCATATGGTTTTCCCTTCAAGTTTCTTGAATGTGTGAACTAGAAAACATAAAAGCTTTAACTACCCTACACAACACTTTAACCACTCAAGAAATGCACCTATCTGTGCAATATGTGAAAATAATATTGAATATTGTTGCTCTTCTCCAAACGACAGATGCCCAGCTAAGATGATTTCATGCCTATGTTCTTGTTAAATACAATTAATAAAATATTAGGCAATATATTACAAATAAGTTAGACAAAGTGATTCTAAAGTTAGTAGGTTCAGAACAGAGTGTATTTGTTAAAGGCAAGCAAGCTATAGACAACTGGTAGAACCTAGTCAATTTTTTCCAGTAAATTAAAAATTACTACTACAGCAGGAATTGTATTCCTTCATATACATAAAGCTGTTAACACTGTGAACTGAAAATGTGTGTCTGAGACCGTAAAAAGAATGGGTCTGAGAAATATTTCAGGATTAGGATAAATTAATATAAGTATGCTCCTTTGTTTGATATTGAGTAAATGGGTCACCTACCTCAGGAGAGATTCAAAGGGGTGCAAGACAAGGCTGTTTTCTGTTTTCCAGAAGTGCTAGAAATATGAGTGCAAAAACAACTAAAGCACTGTTAAGCCAAGAGGTCAAAAAAGACCTTATTTAGTTGCTATACAGATGGCCGCATACTTCTGGCTGAGGATATGGAAAGAACTCTACCTATTATATTTAAGAAATTCCAAAAATGTACAGAGGTTTCAGGTCTGACCGGTAACAATGATAAAACTGTTTTGACCAGGCTAGCAACAGGAAAGGGTAAGGGAATATGCGCTGTGATTCAAGAAGTAGAAAGGGCCATCCATTAAGTATTATACCACACCACAGAATTTACAACAGAGAGTAATGTTAGGAGTGTGCAAACTCATATTTCACAGCAATTGCAAAGTGGGAGTGCAAGTTAAATACCTTAACAGGGAATGTTAATGTGATCAGCATCATGCTCACTGCCTTGCATTCTGCACTTACTGAGGAATATTCTGTTTATAGTAAGTCACCCACTATCACAAGAGGCACAAATCCTTTAAGAAAGCACATAATAATTGCAAAACAGTATAGGATAAACAGAAGTTAGTGGTATTAAGAGAAGAAGGAGAATATAATCTTCCACACATGCAGGCACAAATCCTAGCACAGAGTACTGCACAGTGGCTCAGACTTCAAGAGTACAATCAAGATTAATGGGAATCATTGCACGGTACTAAAAAAGGTGGCAGAGCACGTCGGAAAGAGACTAAAGGACTGGAAGAAGGCATTGACACTATTGAGAAATACAACATGAGGGATGGAAGAAGACAAAGGGGTTTGGGATGATGAACAGTTGTTGAGAGTAGTTAGTGAAAGAGACAGAGAGGTATGGGAACTCAAGGGTACTAGAATATGGAAGCACCTTGCATATGCAAATGAATGAGAAGGGCACAGAAGTTTTTATTTTTTTTATTGTTCCAAACAGTTACAGAACCAGTATGCAATTCCGTCCCAAGAATGCTTTGTTCATGGTCACTTCATATCTTCTTTAGTACTCATTAAGTAAAGAAGGGCAGGAGAAAAATGCAGGTGTCCTGGATCAAATGAGGAAGTGTCAACAAAATGATCTATGATAGATACAAACTGGGAATGCAATCATTAGAGTGGAGATGAAATGGGAAATATAGCTGGATGTGAGACTTACCAATACTCAATGGGCATAAGTTTGAAATCATTGTTATACTCTCAAAAATGTGGAAAAGTGAGGGACCAGCAGCTGAAGATGTTCACTTTTTGGTATTTAATTCCAATAGGTTGTTTGAAGAAGGTAAAGCCACTACCAATAGCTTAAAGAAATTAGGTGCACAGCAGGCAGGACTGGCACCTATGTTTGGGAAATATCTAAGAGTTCAGAGTAGATGGAGATAAGTCCAAGAAATAGTGGAACACATTTTTGAGAAGTGACCACCTTTGTGTCAATATAGGAATTTTTTGGAATTGGAGTTGTGGCAATGAAGAGGTCTAGAAGAGATAAGAAAAGAGAATATGCTGTGTTTTGGCTTCAAAGTTTAAGACAATGCAAGCAAACGAATGGAAGACTAAAATTAGACAAAATCTGGGGGGAATTCATAACAAGATTTTGACTGATATGGAGAATGTCATATGATTTGTCCGATATTGCTCATATGCTATTATATTTATAAAGAATGTAGAATCAAACTTTTCTTGCTGATGAAATATTGGTTCAGTGACTACAATGGTGCAGTTTTCTTCCAGTTTGTTTTGCTGAAAGTTCAATAATATAATAATAAAAAATCCTTCACCTCTGGGATCCAAACGAACAGATTCCACTATGAAAGACAAATTTTTTAAGGCAGTACAT
Organism: Protopterus annectens; assembly: GCF_019279795.1. Taxonomy (NCBI): domain Eukaryota; kingdom Metazoa; phylum Chordata; order Ceratodontiformes; family Protopteridae; genus Protopterus; species Protopterus annectens. Next base: position 918,198,249 of record NC_056744.1, read on the forward strand.
ACTCGTTCCTACTTATAAGGACACTGGTCAAATATTTCTACTGTACTAGCTAAATGTGTTTTTAGATATATTGCAATGATCTTCTAGTAGCTTTTCCTAAATAATAACTGTCACAGCTACCACATTTAGCAACATGTATCACTACCATAGGATGTTCACCTGTAATGATCATTTGAACCAATAGCACTTTTTAAGTGACTTAACATTACCATAGGACCATCATGGATATATCTACCAGAATGTATTTCATATAATTGTGAAATCAACTAATTAAAGAAAAACAAATCATCACTCTGCAAAGACTAAAACTCAAATTACCTAAAAGAAGAGAGTAAAAAGTATTTTTTACAGTGGTCAAGCCCTCCTGTACCTTCATACTCCTGCCACTTATATATACCAACTCCAAGATTGCACAACAACAAGGAAAGGGCAAATCCCCACTCCCTGTTGGACCCAACCTCCCCCAAAGTAATACTAACATTTTGCAATCATATGACTATATGCTCAGTCCTGCTTTATTACATATGTTCAACTTACAAAACGTTCAACCAACTGAAGACGCCTACTTACAGTTAGTGCAGAATCCACATTTTTAAAGTTGACTTTCTCTCCTGACTTTTGGATGTTACAGTTGAATTGACACTTTTTTCCAAGATACTTTTAAATTTTGACTCCTTTTATGAACACAATTAGGTGCAGTACCATTGGCCACAGCAAAGCCTATTTTGCTAATTAAAAACCTCTGACTGTTCTGAATAATCCTTCTTATTTATTGGTATCAATGTAGAAGTTTACATTAAAGATCCGGTCCCATGAAATAATTGCTATTTTTCCTTGTAATGTGTTTATTATCCTGAGAAAACAAGGACCTGTGAGCTTTAAGGTTACCAAATGTCCCTTTTTGCAAGGGACAGTCCCTCTTTGGGCAGTTCTGTCCTGCAAAAAAAAAAAAAAAACTAAAAGAATGGCAGATGTCCTGAGATTTTAGGACAAAAATATCTCTCAAGTTTTGTTTAATAGTTGTATAAAACAGTTATTTTGTATCTGAAACACCTAAATGTTATATAAAATGTTATAAGCAACTCAAATGTTACAAGTATAAGCTTTTGTTTTAGCAAAAAAGTGAAGCTTTGTCCTTTGCACTGGCCATGGGTATGTTTTGTCTTGCAAAATCTCACATTTCTACAAACAATGTCCCACTTGGGCATTTGAAAATGTAGTAACCATAGTGTGCTTCTCTGATGTTAGGCACAATTTCAGTAACAAATTCTTTTTTTCTTTCTTTCTTTTTTATTTTACTTGGGAAGGAAGTTAATGCTTGATTTCTTTTTGTATAATTCTAGGTCTTATGAAGTGTGTCTGCCAATTTTTTTGTATTGTTTATATTTATTTTAGTATTAGGTTCCACAGCTTGTTTTAATTCTATTAGTCATGAATTTTAGACATAGGCTTTCAAGTAGCACCAGGTCCGACATTGCATTGTAGACCAAGCAGAAGTCACCTGTAAGTAATCTTTCACAAAAAATGCAGAGTAGAATGACAATTCCTGAACTTTTTGTGAATAGTTCATTTGTCCAGCCCTATGACTCATCTAATAAGGAAATGTACCTTTCCAAATTTCTCAAGGGGCTTATTTAAAAACTACAAAATGAGGAACGGCACTAGAAATGGACTGGAAAAATAGGGCATTAAATAATGGGTCAGGTATTGAGATAGAAAGAGGCATAATAATCTCTCTGAAATGAGTATTAGGTGTTATTTATAATTAGAGGTCTAAAGAACACACTTTTTATTATTTTGTTAATAGAAAGTAGTGAACATTTAAATTGTCTACTATTCTCCTCAGACCATTACTATTACCACCATTTTAAGGATTTGCCCACTGTATCAGGTAAGGTTTGTAAATGGGATTCAAGAAACAGACAAGATAAAATGACACCTAAAATGCCCTTTGGTTCTTCAAAGACTGACCCCGGGATTCATGAAGCTCGGTGCAAGGATGGCATTAGCCTTGCGCTGACCGTGCGGCAACGTCCACGTGCATAGAAAATGTGTGCAAGTGCAAGGGGCATGTCTAAGCACTGCACAGAGGCGTGAACATGTCGACTGCAGATGCACAACCTAAAATGCTGACTAGTACAGCATGTGTCTAATAGTAATCACTCCTGTCAGTGTCCGTGGATACTGAAATGTATGCAAAGCATACAAGACAGTTTTGCAAACACCCAAAATAAAAAGTAAACACAAAGGCATGTAGTTGAATATTGAGCCCCCGTCCTCGAACAAATGACATTTAAAACCCCGTGCCCGTACTCCATTCTAGTGTTGATTGTTATACTAAGTGGAAGTGAAACGCATCGTGTTTGTGCGCTGCTGCCCTTTGCTAAGCCTAGCCCAATGGTTAGGGTTACCACCTGTCCCACTTTGTGAGGGATAGTCCCCTCTCTGGGCAGTAGTGCCCTTACCAAAAATATTACAAATGGCAAATGTCCTGCGATTGTAGGACATAATTATGTCCCATATTTAATGTAATAGTTCCATAAAATAGTTAATTCTGTATCTGAAATACCTAAATGTTACAAGAAACAGAATAAGCAACTAAACTGTTACAAGAATAAGCTTTCACTTAGGCATAAAAGTAAAGCACTATCCTTTGTACTGACCGTGGGTATGTGTCGGCCTGTAAAATCTGATGTGTGTCCCAAAAATGTCCAGTCTCGCCATTTGAAAAGGTGGAAACCCTACCAATGGTCAGAGCATTCACCCAATATCTGCCCATTTGTGGTCCAAGTTGTCCCAGTCTGGACAGCTCCAAGAAGAAGGGGTATTACTCGGGTCTACCTACCATGTCATGAAAGATAAGTATCTGCGTGTACCTATGTGCGTGAAGTACAGCATGTGGAAGATCAAATATGCCAGGGTTGTCCTCACAGCCATATTGGTACCAGTGATATGGAGAGTACGCAATGTGTTCTGTTGTCTGTGCCATGGGCCATCAACCAGAGAAGGGATGGCTGGTGTGTGTGGAATATGGGGGGGGGGTGATGGGTAATGTAATAATTCGCCAAGGGGAGACTGGGTCGGATATACAATAGGTGAACTGGAGGTGTACGAGGGAGCAGTGGGTGAATCAGAAAGGAAACCAAAGAACATACATTCACATCCACAATACACCCTGACAGGCCATACTGCAGAACACAATCCCACAAACATATGAACATTAAAATGTGCAATACACATGTACAGAAACATTACCGGCTCACACACCCACATAATGGTCTAGCCTGAACTGAGCCATCCAACCCCAACACACCTGGATACATAATTGAATACCCATCATCCCCTCCACAGCACACCACCGCCCCTTGCTGAACGTCCACCAAAACCACCCATACTCAGGCTGCTAGCTTGGCACAGCCATATCTGCACATAGTGCCCCCTACCCATATCTAGTAGGCAGTCTCACCTAGGCAGTCTCAGGCTTGCAAACTAGGTATCCCTTGCATGTATAACCCTCCCTCATTTTCGTAAAGCCAAAAGAATTGGAGTCATTGGTGTCCACAATCTGTGGCCATCTCTCATGGAGTAAGTGTCTGTTCTAAAGATTAGACTTGGTGGCACGACAAGATGTCCAGCCCTGTAGACAACTGGACACAAGTTGCATTAACAGTAGTTGTCCACAACACTGCTCAGCCTCCAGCCAGTCCTGCAGAACCTATGACCCAAGGTTAAACACCTGACCGTGATGCACATCTCCCCATGTGCATTATCGGGAATTTATACCATTCACATCTTCCCATGAAGCTTCCCCATAGCCATCTCCCAAATAGTACATGTCCACAAATTGTATACCTCATCCGGTTCAACTGCAGCACACACCATTTATGACGCGTAATCCGTATACGAGCATATCTTGCTGATTTTATGCTGTATAACGATATAATACCATTGAAATGTGAACTGGGGTGACTTATCACAGTAAGAATGCAGAAGGTGTTTGCGTGATGTGAAACGGCGGTTAAATGGAAAACTGCAGCTGAAAAGTGTTGTAGTCACCCTTTGTCCAATAGCCCTTGTTCTGCCCAGCAACACAATAAACCATGTCGGCCAGGCCCAACACCAGGACCCCACACATCACAATCAGTGTGATTTACCACTAAGCCACGGCAGTTATACCTAACTCTGATGTTATCACAAACATAGCAGACAGCATAGTCATTCAACAGTATGATCAAAATAATTAAATCATATAGATGTATATGCATGTGTACGTACACACACACACACACACATATATATATATATATATATATATATATATATATATATATATATATATATATACTATATATATATATATATATATATATATATATATATATATATATATATATATATATATATATATATATATATATATATATATATATATATATATATATATATATATATATATATATATATATATATATATAAATATAAATATACATATATACATATATATATATATATATATCTATATATATATATATATATATATATATATATATATATATATATATATATATATATATATATATATATATATATATATATATATATATATATATATATATATATATATATATATATATATATATATATATATATATATATATATATATATATATATATATATATATATACATACACACACACACACACACACACACATATATATATATATATATATATATATATATATATATATATATATATATATATATATCGCTACAGAACGAATATGTGTAGGGCCCCTAACGCTCTGGAGAGGGCAATGTTTAGAGGTGTGTCATGGCTGCGATAACAAGTGGATAATGGAAGTTACGCATGTAAGTTGAACACTGGTGGGGTGGAGGAACTTTGGGTATGAAATTATGGATCCAGACGTGCCAGGGTTGGATGGCCCGGTTCTAATTGGACCGCTCCATGGAGGTCAGTGAATTTGTAATAGGTATATATGCATACACACATGCAGACAACAATATGTAGAAGTACATTCTCTGTAACACATGCATTCCATTTGTAGACATAAATAATAGGAATGTGCACATACAAACATTGACAGTAGATGGAATAATAGGCTGTGCAGAAGAGGGACGGGACAAAACTGCTAGAACGCAGAGGCATGTACTGTGTCCAAAGTCAGTGTTGTGCTGACGATAATCAAATGTGAGGGCTTCCACCCACATGGAATCCGTCCTGTGATCTGTCCGGTACGGCAACTCCAAGTACTTAACCGGTCTAATTGTAAAAGAAATACGCTGAACATGTACATAACTAGGCTCCCATCTCTAAGGTGTGCAATACTGCATAGTCATACATATTAATGAATTGTAGTGTCATGTTAACGGGAGTAAGGATGTAATAAAGTATAGAGGCTAATCTTGCCATAAACACATTTGTGTTCCATGTGGGGCAACCCAGTAATTGCAAATAGTATTCTTTGGTCGTTCACGTCAGCAATGTTTGCGGACTAAATGTATGGGAGGTCTGAGGATACATGGAGTGAGTAAACCAATGGGATGGGTCTATAGGAGTAGGGTGTGGCCAGTGTGTAGTGGTGTCGATACACCTCGAATCCAACAGAAGAATGGATGATAGCAGTGCTAGGGAGGCATTGGGCTGTGTTTGGGAACCAGGAGCCATAGGTATATCGGTATATATGCATATGGAGCAGCACAGCAATAGTGTAATCGTTAGAGCAACCCCCTAATGAACAGACATTCTCATACCGAATCACACTATATCACATTCCAATTACCATCGGTAATCCATACATGAACATATTGCGACATATGTCCACTGTATAACGTGCTAAATACCAATTACAAGATAACTGGAGTGAAGCGTCAGTGTCATAATGAATAAGGCACTAGTATGCAGGTGAAGCATATGTAAACACCATTACGCATGTGTAAGTGGTATGCGCGGGGAATGTATTGGTTTGCAGACACACACACACACACACACACACACACAAACACACACACATATATATATAAATATATATATATATATATATATATATATATATATATATATATATATTTATATATATATATATATATATATATATATATATATATACACATATACTTATAGATGGCAATTGAAAAGGTGGCAACCCTATAATAAGTATGCAGTAGCATGACTCGGCCGACGGATGTGAGTCCCAAAACCCAATTACTTGTCTGTATTGAAGAGTCTCGGTTCCCATGTATCAGCCAGATGAGTGCAGATTGTAAGAGGAACACACAAATACTATGAATAAATCACTGAAAAACAACAAAAAATAGGCAGGCAATAGAAATTCTTAAACTTTTATGGTTAGCGCTTTTGTCAAGTATTCTTACACTCAACTTCATCAGACCGTCTGATGAAGCTGAGTGCAAGAATACTGATGAAAGCGCTAACCATAAAAGTTTAAGAATTACTGCTGCCTGTGTATTTTTTGTTGTTTTTCAGTAGTTTGTTTGCAGTTTGACTCCACGATGAATAAATCACTGAACAGGCCGTCGATTCCATACAGTCGAACAGCATGCCGTCACCTAATGGGCAGCCATTTCCAATACTGTAGGCATGTAATCCGATGTAATAGGCATCACAAGGTAATATTGTGGTCCTCGCTCCCACCCAGGGGTGTGAGTGTCAGATGCAAGCACCAATGTCGGTGCATTTGCAAGTGCGGGAGCGAGTGGATGTAAGCCTGTTCGGCTACCAGTATGCGAATATTGCGCTGGTAAAGCAATGTAGAGGCTAACCGAGTGTAAGAAGCTGTAACCAGAGGTTAGCATTGCTTAACACTGTGCAAACCCATGCACACCCGCTCACAACTGCTTTAATGTGCCTTACTCTCTTCGTATCCAATGGCCTTGTTCTGCCCTGCAGCAAAATAAACGGCCTCTGCAAGGCTCGGAACCAGGACCCTGCACACACAGCTAATGTGATTTACCAATACACCATGGCAGATATACAGACAATGGACAGTACCACAAACATATCATACAGTGCAGTCATTCAACAGTATAGGAATGTATCCCATCATGTAGATGTATATGTGAGTGGTTATGTCCAGCATATAGGTACATACATATATAAAGATATATCAGGAACATACTATGTGGCAACAAAGCATTACAAACGAATGAAATGGGAAACACCAGCGATGCCTGTATTATGTAGTAGTGTTGTCCTATGTAATCTCAAGACTCCCTCAGACAGGCATGTGTCGTTCATACACGCAAACAGTTGTACATTGGCCGTATACATCACTTTGTGCATGTAATGTACATTAACACAACAGTACCTGTCCAATCATTATGTGTGAACCGTAGTCTAGCAAGGTGCTGTGTGCAACATCATCATCATGATAAAGGTAAATGGGGTAACCATAGAGGGACCGGTAGTGTTGTGTGTAAAATGGGGTTGTCCTCATCACGTGTACCTGGACCATTTAGGAGTGATGTGCATACCAGGATCATGCACCTGAGGGACAGGGGTGAGGATAACAGGAGTATGCTGTGATGCATATTACAAGGGTTACATGTGCCCAGTGGGCATGTGTGTGAACTGGACAGCTATGTATAGGGCAGATGTTGTCCTAGGAGCCGATTGACCTTATGTTGCCATAGGGTGAGGTCAGATGTGGGGGAAGGAGAGTAGGTATGGCCATGGAGGATAGGTAGGGTAGGATCACAGACAAGACAGCATACAGGGTCAGTATATGACACATGTGGGGGTATACACCTCGGACGGGTTGGGTGTTTGGCATTCACAAGCCCTTGGGAACAGTGGGACAGAGGTCCCCAGCCATGGGCAGCCACCACTGCACATAAACAATTGCAAAGGAGGCAGTGCTGGGGGCTGTCCAGGAGGGGCAGCATCACCCTGCAAATGTGTCACTCCTCCCTTGAGCTTGTGTATCTGGCTTCAGAACCCCTTAGTGACCCCCAACACAACACATCCAGGACCACACGACAGCAGACATGTTCCTGTCTGGTCCTGCTGCCAGGGGTGACATGCCCCATCCTCAGTGGTGGTACCATCAGAAGGTGGTGCAGAGCCAACAGAGGTTGAGGTCCAAGGCTGGGCCCCAGATGTGCTGGTGCCCAGTGCCATGGTCAGCTGAAGTGGGACAGGAGGTTCTGCCAAGACCTCCCAACTCATACAGCCGATGGTGTTGCAGTTTAAACTCACATATGGCTTAGTGATAGACAACAGCAGTCAGGATTACCTACAACAGTATGCATAGATATCACCATCAACCCAACACAACAGATGGTATACATTTGCAGAGGGAGCAAAACACATGCATATATACTGCATGACATCTGTACAATGTGTAGTAGACGTGTGACCGCAGCTGTGAACAGTGGCCCATTATGGACTTGTCACTGGGAACCCCAGACAGTGTCTGTCATACCACTGTTTCAAGTGACATATGTCCAGTCAGGGATGCAATGGCAGTAACACATCCCTATCATCATGTACTGTCTGCAATCCTCACACTATGCTCCTGCTGTGCACAGATGTATGTTCAGTATGTAACACAGGAAACAAATGGTTCCACACACTGACCAGTTCACAGATGGCCCTACAGATGGGGATCCCTCATGAACAGAGTACTGTCGTGTCTGTATTAAAACATGCAGAATAGCCATTACCACACACAACATGTTAAACAGGCAGTAGTCTCAATGCAGCATAGCTACACTTACATGCTGTAGTCATGTGTGGCAGATCACCCTCCTGTCTTTTGGCTATTTCCCACTGTTTATGATGTTTGAGGTACATCCATATATCATCTGTGATACCGTTTCAGAAGACCACATCCAGGTACCACTCACAGCGACTGTCATGGCCAAATACCAACATGATTTTCCTAGATAGTGTACTGTGTTTATCATGCGAATGGCTATGGGAACACCATCACAGCTGTTCCACATGCAATCAGCTAGAAGAGGACTGCAATAGGTGCAGAGGCCATCACCTGATCATGTCCATCACTTACAATACACATGCTGCTACTGAGCAGGTGTACACCTCCACATCCACCAGAGAGTGTGTGGGAGGGACAGGCAAAGTACACCAGCGAAGGGCTTGGAGACTAAACCCTAAGCATCATCTGCCATACGCCTAACAGTACAGGGGTCAAACCCCTGACTGACTAGTCATTACTATTATATGTGCATGAAGTTACTACATGTGCCACAAAGCCCACATGTTGCTGTGCTGTAAGAACATATATGTGTGTAGGTGAGAGACATCTGCAACAGAGATATAGTAGACATACATTAGGTGTAGAACACATGGCTGTTCATGTGAACGGATGCCATTGTCACCACAACCACACTCTCTAATGGACTCTCACTGACACTCTTTGCCAGGGCCACAAATACACAACCTAACTACTTAGTTTTCCACACTGAAGTAAGGCACAGGACTACATGCACCACAGGGGATATCTGGAGGTTCTATGGGCTAGGGCATGTGAAAGTGTTTGACATCTGTTGGTATGTCAACGAGGGTTAAACTGGGAGTGACTGTGGTTGGGAGCATTGTAAACCACACGCAGACACAAGGTGCCAGTACTGACATGCATGTATGCATTGCTTCATAGGTGTGTAGTGGTTGGCTGTGCAAGATGGCTGTACAAAAGGCTGGGTGAGGGGTAATCCTTGGCATCGCATCACCCGACAATGGTGTGCAGTGCGGTACAGGGGTGTAGTGTCTGCAATGTCCCACACAGATGGGTACTGCATGATCTGCCCTGACATCCTAGTTACCAATGTGTATGGCCATAGCTTTGCAATGCATGCCCTGACTGCGTTTGATAGTCCTTCACATGGACATTGCCCGGGATGTGCATGTCCCACAATACTGTACAGTGACATGTACAGGTGTACCTGGTTTGGCAGGCACATGTTATGTACACAGACTGTTATCGTCCGATATGCCAATACTGGCCTAGTGTGGTGAAACTTGCTTATAGACAGCTGGTCAACCCTGCACCTGCATTGATAGCATGATACAGGCATTGTCTGGTGTCAGTGGCATTGCTCCATACAGGGCACATGTGTATGGCATTGTATGGCCTCTGTGGATCACATTTGATGGCACCACATATGTTGCAGGCATCAAATGGGGAACATAGTGAAGGCACATTGTCCGCAAATATGTGCCTATTGTACCGCTGTACAGGGTGCCACTTCCTTTGCAGCCCACTGCATTCACACCCTGCTTACTATCTGTCATCAATGTGCATGATACTAGCAACTTAGCGGGATATCCTAGGCAAGTGTGTTTGTGTATGGCACATGGGTGCAGGACATATACCGGGTACTAGTAGGATTGTATACTTTGTTCACCAGGCCTTTTGCCAAATGTAGGGGTATGGCTTGCCAACACAGTCCCGACAGCTGTACTCCTCGTGAGGTGGCCAATGTGTCATAAGATGGACACCATATAGGAAAACTACAAAATCCGCTCCCCAACATGTCCAGTGGTTAGACACTCACAGCCACTTCTACACAGGCTCTGACAGCCAAACACACGCACTTGCCATGTCCTGTATTCAACCCCTAACTACTGTTTCACACTGCAGCAATATGCTTTTAGGGCACAAGCTATGGCAAATACTGGGTTACAGCACTCCTACAGGTGTATTTCCTAGGTGGGTGGCAACAGCAGGATTGACAAAGTTGGTCATGTGATTTGTAGAGAGAGTGCATACTCTACAAAGCACTGTACTTGTCTCCACGAAGGCAGACACGCACACACACACACACACACACACACACACACACACACACACACACACACACACACAGTTGGCAAGTCTGGGATTAGAACACTGACCTAACTACTTTATCACACTACAGCTTTACGCAGTTACAGAATGCGCTACTGAGATTACTGGGTCACAATACTCCCAGAGGTGTATTTCTAGGTGGGTGACATCATCAGCCTTGCCAAAGGAAGGTATAGGAATTGTATGGAGTGTGAGCAGTCTAAAAGCATTATTCAGTCCTCAGGAAGACGTAGACAAACAAACACACACACACACACACACACACACACACACACACACACACACACACACACATGCTTGGCAAGTCTGGGATTAGAACACTGACCTAACTATATAATCACACTACAGCATTACACGGTTACAGAATGCGCTATACTGGGTCATAGCACTCCCAGAGGTGTATTTCTAGGTGGGTGACATCATCAGCCTTGCCAAAGTTGGGTATAGGAATTGTATGGAGTGTGAGCAGTCTAAAAGCATTATTCAGTCTTCAGGCAGATGGAGACAAACAAACAAACAAACACACACAGTTGGTAAATCTGGGATTAGAACACCGACCTAACTACTTAATCACACTGCAGCATTATGCAGTTACAGAACGCGCTACCAAGTTTACTGGGTCACATCAGTCCCAAAGGTGTATTTCTAGGTGGGTGACATCATCAGCCTTACCAAAGTTAGGTATAGGAATTGTATGGCGTGTGAGCAGTCTAAAAGCATTATTTTGTCCTCAGACAGATGGAGACACACACACAGTTGGTAAGTCTGGGATTAGAACACCGACATAACTACTTTATCACACTACAGCATTACGCAGTTACAGAATGCTCTACCAAGATTACTGGGTCACAGCACTCCCAGAGGTGTATTTCTAGGTGGGTGATATCAGCCTTGCCAAAGTTGGGTATAGGAATTGTATGGAGTGTGAGCAGTCTAAAAGCATTATTCTGTCCTCAGACAGATGTAGACACACACACACCAGTGGTGGGAACAGAACACCTGCCTATCTACAGATCACTATTACAATACTGCATAGTTACGAGTCGCTCCACAGAGACTACACATTTCAAGGCTGTCATTATGACCTTCTAGGAATGCGGACATCAACAGGGATGCTGGCAGTTAAGATGTACATACCTGTGAACCTGTGTGTTTAAAGTAGGAATCCATCCTGAACAGGAGTATGCCCATCTGTGGAATGGACGACTACTATCACTATACAGGGTTACAATGGCCATGCCCACACACATAGAGGCACATAACCGACACAAGGTGTCACTGGGCATGCTCACACACTTAGTAGCACAGGGCTGTTCAGAATGCACTATGTGTCCATCTACACAAGGTTATACTGGGCATGCTCATACACTTAGTAGCACAGTGGTGTTTGGGATGCACTCTGATTCTAAACACGGAAGGCCACAGTGGCCATGCTATTACAGTTAGACATAAACAACACATTGTAATGGACTCCAGTGTTAGTAGTTATCATTATTAGCAGGAACCCTGCACTACATATATCTGACACCGGTCTTATACACAACATCTGCTGCTGTCTGTCACCTTAGATGTACCATTTTATACCAAGCACAATACTACCACTCACAGTGATGTCTTGCTAGGAGTGGCAACTGCTTGACCAACACAATCAGCCAATGTCCTGCTGTAATTACAAGGTTGTCCAGTGTTTGTCATTCTGGGATGACATGACTGAAAGTAGACAGGCCTTTGTCACATACCATATGCATCCATGATTCAAGGGAGTGGGGATAATACCTAAGTTGCATTTGCCCATATAGTGCCATTCCAAGGCAAATGTCCTAAGCACAGGATAACACCCTGACACCTAGAGGACAACTGCATTGTATGCTTATGCTAACCAGTGCTAGATGTGTAGCATTCATAATCTCAGCTGCTCACTGTAGATCCAACAATGGGGAATACTGACATCTGTGCAGTGAGGAACACCTGGCTGAAGGCTCTGTAGTGCAAAATAGCACTACCAGTATATACCTCAGCACCAGACATGTGGGCCATATGACAGGTACAGACTGCTCCAGGTGGTGGTGTCCCCACATACATAAAGGCCACTCACATGTACTGACCAGTACTCCCACAAAAGGCATCACAGATGAGTCAGGTGCAGGACACAGTGTCAAATGCTGCATTCTAGGATGTAACCCTCAGACACCACCATGATATTGGACCACCGACACACATCCATACATGTGGTAGGACATATAATAGTACACCACCATGTAACCCTTGACCAGTGGACTGTACCTAGCTCTACATCAACTGTGCAGAGTACCCATGTACTGACACAGTTGCATCATGTGTTATGCAATGCAATGATACCACTGTTTGTAACCAGGTCAGCTGTACACATACCAGAGGCCCTCAGTTATTTAAAGCATTAACAGATGACTGTTGTTGTACACCAGTAAACACCCTCATGTTTGGATATGACATACATGTACCTACCCTGGATATATACATGCCACACACATGCAACATATATGTAAATATCATAGCTGTTGTTGTCCTTTGTGCAGACAGATGGCTACAGCCATTACACACATGCACATGGAATGTAGGTCCATGGCTGCTGAATGCTAACAGTACATAAGGTGTGATATCAATGTTGACAGAGGTAACATTCCCTCTGTACTGGTCACCCATTACACCTATCATATCATACAACAGTCCATGTATCATGTATGTCATTACACATGTCCACCAATTGAAATGCCTACAAATATGCCCAAATGACAGAAATGTAGGACCTACACACATGTACATATAGTGGTGTACATTCAGATACCATGCATGTGCAGTTGCTGATGTATGCAGGTGACGTGCGTCTTAGTACATCATGCAGTTACAATGCAGCCTCAACATTGACAACTGTGTATGGTGATATGCTGAAAGTATGGAAAGATGTACCTCAGGTATGGACAGATGTGTGGACATAACTAAGTGGTGGGGCATCTTTGCAGATGGATGTTTACTGAGGACAGCTCACAGGTGTGTCACAAGCAGTCCTACAATAACCTGTGCAACTGCTAAGCTATGGTTTTGTTAACTGAAGGGGAACACACACAACATTGGCAGCAGTCAGGGTGACACCAAAGGTAAATCACTTGACACCTGTAACAGTTAAGACCTCCTGTTTGCATATATCAGCACAGTTGCCAAAGGAAGCGTCAGTACACTTTTTAATGCATGCAATACTGCTGTAAGTCTGTCATATGTATCATGAGATAGGCAGGTGTTTGATTCACATACTGGCATGTGTGGTTGCGTGTGTCCATATATGTCATGTATGGTGGGGAATACATCTCAATTGTTACTCACTCTCCTGTACACTGTTGTAGACATCTGTACAGACTGCAATGTAGAAAGCAGGACATAGGCAGGGGTGTGTATCTCACACATGTGAGGTATCTGTATGTGCATGACATAGGTGTATTCAATAGTGAATGCCACAGTGTGTGTGTGTGTGTGTGTGTGTGTGTGTGTGTGTGTGTGTGTGTGTGTGTGTGTGTGTGTGTGTGTGTGTGTGTGTGTATGGCTGTCTGGTCCCTGGAGTGAGGATGTATGTTACCATAGTGAACTGATAAGACCCCTCCCCCCATCTAGGCGATGCAATCTACTATCCCTGTTGATGTCCTCGATCTTAGGCCATACTGACTACCTGTACATGTGTAATCTCTGTGGTGCGTCATGTAAGTGCACAGTACTGTAACGATGATTTGCACATAGGCAGGGGTCCTCACCTCAACACTAGCAACTGTGTGTGTGTGTGTTACTGTGTCGGTGAATCCATGAGTGTGTGGGTGTGTTACTGTGTCTCTGAATACATGTGTGTGAATACCTGAGTGTGTGGGTGCAGTTGTGTGTTCGCATCCTGTCATGGGAACATGTATTACTGCTTCCCAATGAGGCATCACGCTTCCCACTAGCCTCTACCCTTGTCATCAGCTAGACCGCTCTCTTACCCACCCACTCCATGTAACTGTGATGTCACCCAGTATGGATGTCACGTCTGTAGCCACAGTAGCTTAATACACAGCTATCATGCTCTTGGATCAATAGATCTGTAGATGTGTTTGGAATGTGGGACTTTCTAACTGTGATGTGGAAGCTACAAGGTGCATGCTGGTATTTTCATACATAGCTGTGAGTAGTCCACATTTACATATGGGACACTAACTGTAAACACATCCACCGACACATGCAATTAGACCTGAAGGAAGAAAGCAGAACATCATGACCAACATGCAGTTACTGTTGTTACACAAGACACATACTGTTAACAGTACAAAATGCATTGCAAACCTGTACTACATAGTATGTCTGCTGCCTGTCAACAGTACACAACAATTGTAATCTACACTTATCTTCCTAGTCTGTTCACCCTGTGCATCAGACCATATGAGCATGAGCCTGCACCAATGGTGTGGATGACAGGGATGTGGCACAGGCATCATCATATGCACAGGGTGATAATGTTTGCCAGAGGCCTACCCTCACCATTGGATGACATCATGTGTGTGGGTTAGGGCCTTTAATCTAATTGGGCATGTGTGGATGTTATGCATGTGTGTGTTGTGGTGCCCTACATATGTTTCTGGTTTGTGCGTTTATGTATGTACACAGTTCTGGCATGTTTCTGGCCAACTTTGTCCTGTGTCCGGTTTTACATACTTTGTCCTTTGTCCGGTTTTACGTTTGACTTTGTCCTGTGTCCGGTTTTACATTTTCGAAGTTTGACAGGTGCTTGCTTGACTTTGTCCTGTGTCCAGTTTTACGTTTTCGATGTTTCTGGCTAACACAAGAGTATTACTGACAGCTGCGGACTGTACAGGCCTGGTTCTACAGTTCATGGTGTCCGGCCACGACCCTGTGACCTGTGCCTGCCAGGGGTTGCACGGGCACTACCAGATAGAGGTGCAGATTGGGTACTGTCTGATGACACATGACCACTGGAACTGTGTCCCTGTTGGGACCATCCAGGGCCACATGCACATGGCCTGCTGTGTCGTGGTGTGGACAGCACAGCACCAGCTGCACTGCTGCTGCTACTGCCACTATGGGAGCGGGTATGTGAGGTAGCTCATTCATGTAGACCTGAAACAGATGATGTAGCAGGCCTATGTCTATGT
This sequence comes from Protopterus annectens, assembly GCF_019279795.1. Taxonomy (NCBI): domain Eukaryota; kingdom Metazoa; phylum Chordata; order Ceratodontiformes; family Protopteridae; genus Protopterus; species Protopterus annectens. Next base: position 918,214,269 of record NC_056744.1, read on the forward strand.
ACCCAATGCCTCACTCCTACCAGATGTTCCAACACAGACAGCTCATGTTCACAGATTGTCATATCACGGTCAAGGACTCCAACCATGTCACCCAATCGTCTATCCAAAGCTTCAGCAATCTGCTGTTGAGCATTTACCATTGGCTGGATGTTGTTGTTTAAAGAATGGACAGCAGCCCTCTGAAGCCTCTGATCTCTGTTGTGCCATTCAGCACGTGCCTGTGCCTCCATTACAGCCTAAAACATGTGTATGGTGACACCAGCTGCTGCGCTCTGTCTTGCGGGGGCATATTGGCCAGAGGTCCTCCTACAAGCAGCACTGGCCACATGCCTGTGTGGGGCATCACCAGTCAGTTGGCTAACACCATGGTGTGCAAGCACACCTTCCATAGCCTCCACACTTTCCTGTTCCATGCTACCACACACCAACTGTCCTTCCTCTATGGCCACTGGTGATGGGGTATGTGTTGGCATGAGAACTGTATGGGGGGATGAGGGGGATATAGGTGGAATGGCAACCAATGGCACAGATTCATCCCCTGACAACCCTGCCTGTGCCTCAATCATACATTCATCATCACTGCTAGAGTCTGTGGGGACACTAACATCAGATGGACCGCAGGAGGGGAACGTACCTACATCACCTGTGAGGAGCAGACAAGAACTGTACATTACAATCTATACAATAGACACACACACACAGACATATACACAGACACACACACAGACACAAACAGACACACACTATGGCACCCAACATGCATGTGATATGACAGAAGGCATGCAACATGCATGTGATACGACAGACGGCATGCAGCTCAGACAATAATAGTGGTAGTTGGGTTGCACACAGCAGCATGCATGTGTCATAGCAGAAGGCATGCAAATTACACAATCATAGTAGTAGTTAGCATACATCCCTGTGTTACACCATGTAGACCAGCACAGGTTAACAGTCCACCTGCCTGATGTGTGGCATATGACCTTGACAATCACATGTAGTATGACATGTGATCTGCTGATGTGTGCATTGACATTTATATATGTTTAACACAATGGTGTCCTGTCAAATATACAGTGGGGTAATGGTGTCCCAATGCAGTGTTGTCTGTCCGCTCTACAGATATACTGCACATTTAGCTGATGTGTATCGCCATTGCAGGGAATCATGAGGCATCTCTATTGCTATACAGTGTGAGTTACACACACAGTTCATAGTCATGACTGTATTCAGATACAATACATATATACTGTGGAATGTGACCCACGTCACTGAGTTGTATACACACTAAACCATGATGTAGAATGTGTGACACAGGTCACTGAAGGATATATGGATGACACCCTGCACATCTGCAACCATATTGCTGCTGCCTGGCAACTATGGCCTGACATGGCAAACTTGTCAGTACACCATGTCCCACATGACATCTGTGTATGACACACACACACACACACACACACACACACACACACACACACACACACACACACACACACACACACACATGAGGAGCAAGGATGACAGTGATGTCCGACACCAGCAAGGGAAATGTTTTTCAGGATAGTTAGGCAGTGTTGCAGCCAGTCTACTAGATGTCATGGACATATCAGATAGTACATCACATTGTGTGACATTCATAGCAGGGGTATGATCCACACCAGTGAATCCTGTGGGCTGGCCATACTCTAGCTCACTCTGTAGTACTGTTTGTATTCCCCACATGTGTAGGTCTGATCTGTAGTACATGTTCCTACAGTGAACAGCACCCCCACCATTGTATGCACAGCTGTCCACACATCTGGCAATGACAGTTTGTGAGGTTTCATGTTGGTGTTTCACATAGTTTGCAAATATTGCACATGGCTAGCCATTGTGATGCATTGCAGGTCCGACCTGTATATTGTGACAGGACCATACAATATGTGTACATGTGGTAAATGGCCACATGGCAGATAGATCTGTGCTCTTCCCCACACCGCAGCAATATGCTTTAGGGCACAAGCTATGGCAAATACTAGATGCTACAGCACTCCTCTACAGGTGTATTTCCTAGGTGGGTGGGCAACAGCAGGATTGGCTTGTGTTGGTCATGTGATTTGTAGAGAGCGTGCATACTCTATAAAGCACTGTACTTGTCCCAAGGCACACACACACACACACACACACACACACACACACACACACACACACACACACACACACACACACAGTTGGCAAGTCTGGGATTAGAACACTGACCTAACTACTTTTATCACACTACCAGCTTTACGCAGTTACAGAATGCGCTACTGAGATTACTGGGTCACAATACTCCCAGAGGTGTATTTCTAGGTGGGTGACATCATCAGCCTTGCCAAAGGAAGGTATAGGAATTGTATGGAGGTGAGCAGTCTAAAAGCATTATTCAGTCCTCAGGAAGACGTGACAAACAAACACACACACACACACACACACACACACACACACACACACACACAAACACACACACACACACACACACACACACACACACACACACACACACACATGCTTATGAAGTCTGGGATATAGAGCACTGATCTAACTATATAATCACTTCTGGCAAGTCTGAGATGAGACCACTGACCTAACTATATAATCACACTACAGCATTACATCGCAAGTTACAGAATGCGCCATACTGGGTCATAGCACTCCCCAGAGGTGTATTTCTAGGTGGGTGACATCATCAGCCTTGCCAAAGTTGGGTATAGGAATTGTATGAGTGTGAGCAGTCTAAAAGCATTATTCAGTCTTCAGGCAGATGGAGACAAACAAACAAACAAACACACACAGTTGGTAAATCTGGGATTAGAACACCGACCTAACTACTTAATCACACTGCAGCATTATGCAGTTACAGAACGCTGGGCTACTCAAGTTTTTCACTGGGTCACATCAGTCCCAAAGGTGTATTTCTAGGTGGGTGACATCATCAGCCTTACCAAAGTTAGGTATGCCCTGAATAAGGTAGCTATGGTATGTATGCGGTGAGCAGTCTAAAGCATTATTTTGTCCTCAGACAGATGGAGACACACACACAGTTATTGGTAAGTCTGGGATTAGGAACAATCGACAACTACTTTATCACACTAAGGAAAGCATTACGCAGTTACAGAATGCTCTACCAAGATTACTGGGTCACAGCACTCCCAGAGGTGTATTTCTAGGTGGCTGACGCATATCAGCCTCACAAAGTTGGGTATAGGAATTGTATGGAGTGTGAGCAGTCTAAAAGCATTATTCTGTCCTCAGACATTGCATTACCACATTCACACAGTGGTGAACAGAACACCTGCCTATCTACAGATCACTATTACAATACTGCATAGTTATAGTCGCCTCCACAGAGACTACACATTTCAAGGCTGTCATTATGACCTTCTAGGAATGCGGACATCAACAGGGATGCTGGCAGTTAAGATGTACATACCTGTGAACCTGTGTGTTTAAAGTAGGAATCCATCCTGAATAACAGGAGTATGCCCATCTGTGGAATGGACGACTACTATCACTATACAGGGTTACATGGCCATGCCTACACACATAGAGGCACATAACTTGCACAAGGTGTCACTGGGCATGCTGCCTCACACACTTAGTAGCACAGGGCTGTTCAGAATGCACTATGTGTCCATTCACACAAGGTTATACTGGGCATGCTCATACACTTAGTAGCACAGTGGTGTTTGGGATGCACTCTGATTTCCTCCTAAACACGAAGGCCACAGTGCATGCTAATACAGTTAGACATAAACAACACATTGTAATGGACTCCAGTGTTAGTAGTTGAAGTTATCATTATTAGCAGGAACCCTGCACTACATATATCTGACACTGGTCTTATACACAACATCTGCTGCTGTCTGTCACCTTAGATGTACCATTTTATATCAAGCACAATACTACCACTCACAGTGATGTCTGTTAGAAGTGGCAACTGCTTGACCAACACAATCAGCCAATGTCCTGCTGTAATTACAAGGTTGTCCAGTGTTTGTCATTCTGGGATGACATGACTGAAAGTAGACAGGCCTTTGTCACATACCATATGCATCCATGATTCAAGGGAGTGGGGATAATACCTAAGTTGCATTTGCCCATAGTGCCATTCCAAGGCAAATGTCCTAAGCACAGGATAACACCCTGACACCTAGAGGACAACTGCATTGTATGCTTATGCTAACCAGTGCTAGATGTAGCATTCATAATCTCAGCTGCTCACTGTAGATCCAACAATGGGGGAATACTGACATCTGTGCAGTGAGGAACACCTGGCTGAAGGCTCTGTAGTGCAAAATAGCACTACCAGTATATACCTCAGCACCAGACATAGCCATATGACAGGTACAGACCGCTCCAGGTGGTGGTGTCCCCACATACATAAAGGCCACTCACATGTACTGACCAGTACTCCCACAAGGCATCACAGATGAGTCAGGTGCAGGACACAGTGTCAAATGCTGCATTCTAGGATGTAACCCTCAGACACCACCATGATATTGGACCACCGACACACATCCATACATGTGGTAGGACATATAATAGTACACCACCATGTAACCCTTGACCAGTGGACTGTACCTAGCTCTACATCAACTGTGCAGAGTACCCATGTACTGACACAGTTGCATCATGTGTTATGCAATGCAATGATACCACTGTTTGTAACCAGGTCAGCTGTACACATACCAGAGGCCCTCAGTTATTTAAAGCATTAACAGATGACTGTTGTTGTACACCAGTAAACACCCTCATGTTTGGATATGACATACATGTACTTGCCCTGGATATGTATACATGCCACACACATGCAACATATATGTAAATATCATAGCTGTTGTTGTCCTTTGTGCAGACAGATGGCTACAGCCATTACACACATGCACATGGAATGTAGGTCCATGGCTGCTGAATGTTAACAGTACATAAGGTGTGAAATCAATATTGACAGAGGTAACATTCCCTCTGTACTGTTCACCCATTACACTTACCATATCATACAACAGTCCATGTGTCATGTATGTCATTACACATGTCCACCAATTGCAATGCCTACAACATGCCCAAATGACAGTATTGTAGGACCTACACACATGTACATATAGTGGTGTGCATTCAGATACCATGGATGTGCAGTCACTGATATATGCAGGTGACGTGTGTCTTAGTACATCATGCAGTTGCAATGCAGCCTCAACATTGACAACTGTATATGGAGACATGCTGAAAGTACGGAAAAATGTACCTCAGGTATGGACAGATGTGTGGACATAACTAAGTGGTGGGGCATCTTTGCAGATGGATGTTTACTGAGGAGAGCTCACAGGTGTGTCACAAGCAGTCCTACAATAACCTGTGTAACTGCTAAGCTATGGTTTTGTTAACTGAAGGAACACACACAACATTGGCAGCAGTCAGGGTGACACCAAAGGTAAATCACTTGACACCTGTAACAGTTAAGACCTCCCATGTGCATATATCAGCACAGTTGCCAAAGGAAGCGTCAGTACACTGTAATGTATGCAATACTGCTGTAAGTCTGTCATATGTATCATGAGATAGGCAGGTGTTTGATTCACAGTACTGGCATGTGTGGTTGCATGTGTCCATATATGTCACGTATGGTGGGGAATACATTTCAATTGTTACTCACTCTCCTGTACACTGTTGTAGACATCTGTACAGACTGCAATGTAGAAAGCAGGATATAGGCAGGGTGTGTATCTCACACATGTGAGGTATCTGTATGTGCGTGACGTAGGTGTATTCAATAGTGAATGCCACAGTGTGTGTGTGTGTGTGTGTGTGTGTGTGTGTGTGTGTGTGTGTGTGTGTGTGTGTGTGTGTGTGTGTGTGTGTATGGCTGTCTGGTCCCTGGAGTGAGGATGTATGTTACCATAGTGAACTGATAAGACCCCTCCCCCATCTAGGCGATGCAATCTACTATCCGTGTTGATGTCCCCGATCTTAGGCCATACTGACTACCTGTACATGTGTAATCTCTGTGGTGCGTCATGTAAGTGCACAGTACTGTAACGATGATTTGCACATAGGCAGGGGTCCTCACCTCAACACTAGCAACTGTGTGTGTGTGTGTTACTGTGTCGGTGAATCCATGAGTGTGTGGGTGTGTTACTGTGTCTCTGAATACATGTGTGTGAATACCTGAGTGTGTGGGTGCAGTTGTGTGTTCGCATCCTGTCATGGGAACATGTATTACTGCTTCCCAATGAGGCATCACGCTTCCCACTAGCCTCTACCCTTGTCATCAGCTAGACCGCTCTCTTACCCACCCACTCCATGTAACTGTGATGTCACCCAGTATGGATGTCACGTCTGTAGCCACAGTAGCTTAATACACAGCTATCATGCTCTTGGATCAATAGATCTGTAGATGTGTTTGGAATGTGGGACTTTCTAACTGTGATGTGGAAGCTACAAGGTGCATGCTGGTATTTTCATACATAGCTGTGAGTAGTCCACATTTACATATGGGACACTAACTGTAAACACATCCACCGACACATGCAATTAGACCTGAAGGAAGAAAGCAGAACATCATGACCAACATGCAGTTACTGTTGTTACACAAGACACATACTGTTAACAGTACAAAATGCATTGCAAACCTGTACTACATAGTATGTCTGCTGCCTGTCAACAGTACACAACAATTGTAATCTACACTTATCTTCCTAGTCTGTTCACCCTGTGCATCAGACCATATGAGCATGAGCCTGCACCAATGGTGTGGATGACAGGGATGTGGCACAGGCATCATCATATGCACAGGGTGATAATGTTTGCCAGAGGCCTACCCTCACCATTGGATGACATCATGTGTGTGGGTTAGGGCCTTTAATCTAATTGGGCATGTGTGGATGTTATGCATGTGTGTGTTGTGGTGCCCTACATATGTTTCTGGTTTGTGCGTTTATGTATGTACACAGTTCTGGCATGTTTCTGGCCAACTTTGTCCTGTGTCCGGTTTTACATACTTTGTCCTTTGTCCGGTTTTACGTTTGACTTTGTCCTGTGTCCGGTTTTACATTTTCGAAGTTTGACAGGTGCTTGCTTGACTTTGTCCTGTGTCCAGTTTTACGTTTTCGATGTTTCTGGCTAACACAAGAGTATTACTGACAGCTGCGGACTGTACAGGCCTGGTTCTACAGTTCATGGTGTCCGGCCACGACCCTGTGACCTGTGCCTGCCAGGGGTTGCACGGGCACTACCAGATAGAGGTGCAGATTGGGTACTGTCTGATGACACATGACCACTGGAACTGTGTCCCTGTTGGGACCATCCAGGGCCACATGCACATGGCCTGCTGTGTCGTGGTGTGGACAGCACAGCACCAGCTGCACTGCTGCTGCTACTGCCACTATGGGAGCGGTATGTGAGGTAGCTCATTCATGTAGACCTGAAACAGATGATGTAGCAGGCCTATGTCTATGTACCCAATGCCTCACTCCTACCAGATGTTCCAACACAGACAGCTCATGTTCACAGATTGTCATATCACGGTCAAGGACTCCAACCATGTCACCCAATCGTCTATCCAAAGCTTCAGCAATCTGCTGTTGAGCATTTACCATTGGCTGGATGTTGTTGTTTAAAGAATGGACAGCAGCCCTCTGAAGCCTCTGATCTCTGTTGTGCCATTCAGCACGTGCCTGTGCCTCCATTACAGCCTAAAACATGTGTATGGTGACACCAGCTGCTGCGCCTGTCTTGCGGGGGCATATTGGCCAGAGGTCCTCCTACAAGCAGCACTGGCCACATGCCTGTGTGGGGCATCACCAGTCAGTTGGCTAACACCATGGTGTGCAAGCACACCTTCCATAGCCTCCACACTTTCCTGTTCCATGCTACCACACACCAACTGTCCTTCCTCTATGGCCACTGGTGATGGGGTATGTGTTGGCATGAGAACTGTATGGGGGGATGAGGGGGATATAGGTGGAATGGCAACCAATGGCACAGATTCATCCCTGACAACCCTGCCTGTGCCTCAATCATACATTCATCATCACTGCTAGAGTCTGTGGGGACACTAACATCAGATGGACCTCAGGAGGGGAACGCACCTACATCACCTGTGAGGAGCAGACAAGAACTGTACATTACATTCTATACAATAGACACACACACAGACATATACACAGACACACACACAGACACAAACAGACACACACTATGGCACCCAACATGCATGTGATATGACAGAAGGCATGCAACATGCATGTGATGTGACAGACGGCATGCAGCTCAGACAATAATAGTGGTAGTTGGGTTGCACACAGCAGCATGCATGTGTCATAGCAGAAGGCATGCAAATTACACAATCATAGTAGTAGTTAGCATACATCCCTGTGTTACACCATGTAGACCAGCACAGGTTAACAGTCCACCTGCCTGATGTGTGGCATATGACCTTGACAATCACATGTAGTATGACATGTGATCTGCTGATGTGTGCATTGACATTTATATATGTTTAACACAATGGTGTCCTGTCAAATATACAGTGGGGTAATGGTGTCCCAATGCAGTGTTGTCTGTCCGCTCTACAGATATACTGCACATTTAGCTGATGTGTATCGCCATTGCAGGGAATCATGAGGCATCTCTATTGCTATACAGTGTGAGTTACACACACAGTTCATAGTCATGACTGTATTCAGATACAATACATATATACTGTGGAATGTGACCCACGTCACTGAGTTGTATACACACTAAACCATGATGTGGAATGTGTGACACAGGTCACTGAAGGGTATATGGATGACACCCCTGCACATCTGCAACCATATTGCTGCTGCCTGGCAACTATGGCCTGACATGGCAAACTTGTCAGTACACCATGTCCCACATGACATCTGTGTATGACACACACACACACACACACACACACACACACACACACACACACACACACACACACACACACACACACACACACACATGAGGAGCAAGGATGACAGTGATGTCCGACACCAGCAAGGGAAATGTTTTTCAGGATAGTTAGGCAGTGTTGCAGCCAGTCTACTAGATGTCATGGACATATCAGATAGTACATCACATTGTGTGACATTCATAGCAGGGGTATGATCCACACCAGTGAATCCTGTGGGCTGGCCATACTCTAGCTCACTCTGTAGTACTGTTTGTATTCCCCACATGTGTAGGTCTGATCTGTAGTACATGTTCCTACAGTGAACAGCACCCCCACCATTGTATGCACAGCTGTCCACACATCTGGCAATGACAGTTTGTGAGGTTTCATGTTGGTGTTTCACATAGTTTGCAAATATTGCACATGGCTAGCCATTGTGATGCATTGCAGGTCCGACCTGTATATTGTGACAGGACCATACAATATGTGTACATGTGGTAAATGGCCACATGGCAGATAGATCTGTGCATTAACATGCCTGATAAATAATAACAGTCTCACCTGCAACGGGCTGCTGTCGCAGCGAAATGCCAGAGGTACCTAAATAGGAGTGACACAGCAGTATGATCATTATCCACGCCTGTATGATAGCTACAGGGTGCAATGTGCATGTTAACACATATGCCAGTACAATAGACTATACTATGGACTATGCACATGTGTGCATACACAGAGTAGCATACTATAGTATGCGGCATGTGTATATACATGCCTTGCATATGATGTTACATTACATAGCATGTGACACATGTAACTATATGGAATATAGTTGTTATATATGCAGTAGTGACTTACCAGGCAACTCCAGGCTCGGTGGTTGAGAAACACTCACCTCCATGATATCAGCTAAGGCTTGTGGATGTTGTTCTGCAGGTGTCCCCAGGTGGGCCAGTAGCTTATCTGTATGTGTGAGTGGGGGCTGGGTTGGTGGCCCACCACCTGTTGCACCTTGTTTCCTGGCAATTGCATTTGCACACTGTTTTACCCATCTAATGAGGTCTGTACAGTGTCTGCGCACCTGCTGGTATGTGTGGTTGTGGCCACCCACATCATTAACCCTCCTGCAAAGTTCCTGCCACAGGGCATCCCACTGCTGTGCATCCTGTGGCACATGGCTGAACAGGACATCATGATTGTCATGTAGGTATGGGATGAGGGCCTCATCCTCCAAGCGGGTATAAGGTGGTAGTCTTGCACGTGACATACCTGGAAGACATAATGATGGAGACAGGTCACAGTAATTCACAGAGACGTACAGAGCTACAGCTGAACATACATGTGTATCACATTTATTACGATTAAATAGTTGTCTTTGCAAATCTACATGACACTGACACCACTGAAGTGTTTGTGTCACTCACATTTGACAATCAATGGTGATTAGATATTATCACCATATATGTGTGTGTGTGTCACCTGATTACATTGCTCATACTCCATGTGGATGCTATCTTGATGTGGGCATGTCTGTTTGCCTGTACTGGTGTTCTTACCTATCAGCACATGCCTGGATGTGTCCACATTAATGCAGTCAACCTTGATGCTGTGTATATGTCACATATAAAGACTTACACTGCCTTAACGGACATGACCTGTGACCCTGCAGACATGCTCATGGAAGGTTTTACATGTACGTGTTTTGCCATATACAACTACACAGCACTGTATAGCAGTTCAACATCCTGCCATGTATCACCTGTGTTGCACATGTGATACACATGGGACACTGGCCAGCCTGATGGTATTTACAGGGATGGATATCAACTATAGCATGTACAGTCAAAGTCAACTAGTAGGCTATATACCCTGGGCCATGTATGAATCTAGGATGAAAGGTTACCTAGCTGTAGCCGACAGGCAGGTTTCTGGGGCCAGGTGAAGCAGTGCCACATAACTGATCCACAGGGTTAATGATACATTTACCATGCGGTCATCACACCATGTCTGAGAGGGGGCAATGTGCAGCTTTGCTGGACAGGGATGCATAGTATGGCAGGAGTATGTAAATTGTATGGGACAAGGATCTGTCCAGCATGTGGTGATCCTTGTACTAGGAAGGTGGACATCAATGAAGTATGTGTTTGTGATCAGGATGTGTACGTGTAGCATGTCCAACATCACTGGGTTGGACATGGCTTTATTAATGGTAGGCATCATGCTACATAGTGGAGATGGGGATTGGGAAGGCTGGTGTAGGCCATCTGAACATGGCTAATACCCCTTAAAGGAAATATGTGCTCTGATATGGGTCACTTGAGTGTTGAGTATGGCTGGACAATGATCTCTATATTCATGGATGGCACCCTGTCATGATTAGGGTTGCCACACACGACTACCTGACAGGTGTGGTGACGTAACTATCACAGGAAAGACAACTGCCCAGCTGCATCCCTTACACACAGTGTCCATTATTTTGACAGCTGCCTAGGTGGTAGTTCATGGGTACAGGGTTATTAACATAGGGGTAATAATGCAATATGTAGCTGTCAAATTGTGGACATATGTCACACACCTCACCCACAAAGCCCCTTCTGTATGTTGTCCACAACACTCTGAGTCAGCTATTGCTCCTAGGTCATAGTCATTTGCATACTTCAATAGGTAGATGCCTTCTGTTAGTCTGTGTGGTATAGACTACAATGAGGGGGAGTACAATGAATTAACCCTGTCTTACTGTAGCTGGCACTGGTGTGATGTGCATGTATTATTCAGACACCTTCTGTAGTGTTGGTTCTGCCAGCAGTCCCGTTGCAAAACACTCCTGTGACACAGGAATGTACATCCAGTATACTGAGCATAGGTGGAACACAGTATGGGTGATGATGTCCTATGACCTGGCAAGGTTATGATATGCAGTGTGAAATCAACCTTACTGTCATCTACATATGTACTGCTGACATCAAATAAGTTGATCAAGGTTCATGGCCTTTCAGACCAGACTCAGCAGGGTAGTAGTGCAGTACTTCCCATTATCAGTGGTGTCTCCCCCTTTGTGGGTAGTGATAACTGTGGGTTTGCACCATTCAGTGTGTACACAGCCTGACATGAAGCTATGTTTTACATGATGTGTACATGGAGAGCAACTTGTTTTGCCATATGTGTGATACAACCTGGGATGTGGACAGGTCCCATGCAGCCTGTGTGCAGCTTGTACCTGCATAGTTGTGGTTACAGGGGCTCTGTAGTGTACATGGATATATGATTGTGTACCAGTTGGGGGGGGACAGTGTGTTTATGTTATCCAAGACCCTATCTGGATTGCTTATTCATGTTCAGCACTTGTAAGCACTATGTAAGCTACTAATTACTATAGCACTCAATCTTCCTCATTACCTAGAGGTAAACAGTTTTTGTACGTACTTTTCTCACTTGCTTGGAGTAAAATAGCTCTTGTACTCACTTTCCTCACTTATCTGGGCGAAAATAGTTTTATATTCAGGCATGTCCAAGGGTCAGCTCCCAGTGTTCTCTCCTGTTTATCTGATGAATCTGGGCATCTTGAGGCAATGTAGAAATTGCCTCATGTACACAGACAACCCTCTCCTCCTACCACCCAACACTACAACCTGTGAGACATGCACTTATCTAGCCAAACTGGAGGTAAAGCTCTCTCCAACCAAGACTGAACTTGACAGTCATGTGGAGAAGGTAAACATTTGCACCACACCACACTCATCACATAGTCTCACTAAATCTACACCACCATAATCCAAACATAGTAACACAAAAACATTCACGAAGGCTCTCAATAATAATCTGTCTAAGCAACAGAGACCTCCAAAGTGGAAATGCAAGCAGCCTCCATCCCCCAACACAACCCCAATGACACATAACCCACAGAGTCAGTGTGCCACTCAACCACAGCCAATAAGGCAAAACAACGTACGCAACACACTAGTCATAGGTGACTCTATAGTCAAGCACACTGATGTCCCACTTACCAGGCTAAACAAGGAGAAGGTTATTGTCAGCTGCCTCTCAGGTACCAGGATCCGCCACATAATCCACACATTCAGGTCACTCCACAATAAGTACAAATATGACTCTGTCATTGTCCATGTTGGTGTGAATGACCTGAGACATACCTCCCTGGACTACATGGAAAGAGACATGGAAGAGCTCTCCAATCTTGTAACCCAGGCAAGTATGACCCTAGCCCTGAGTAGCATTCTGCTATCGCCCATAATGATACCGCAGTATGAGGACAAAATGATTGACTTCAACAATTGGCTAAGCTTCTGGTGTCATTCTAAGGGGATCCAATATCTGTCTGCTTGGGATGACATGGTTGACAGACCATGATGCTTTGCCACAGATCACCTGCACCTGTCGCCCCTGGGATTCCGGATACTGGCTAAGGCTCTTGCTGCCCCTATAGTGCCTTCTTTAGGCAAGGTTCAAATAACATATTCACCACCATAACAGGAACAGGCAAGCACAAACTGAGGGTAATGCTACTCAATGCTGGAAGTCTAAATCTCAAAATGCACTCACTCAAGGCACGCCTTGTAATGGAGAACATCGATATCTGTGCAGTGACTGAGACCTGGTTCAAGGCTCCAGAAAGCACCCCTGAACTACCAGGCTCTAACTCATACCACACTTTTCAGCCATGTAACCTGGACCAAAACACCCAAGGCGGAAGTGTGTCCATATTCATTAAGGATATCCACCCCTCCAGGCTAGTTGTTTAGCACAATGCATCTGAGGTTATCCAAGTGCAACTACCTCTGGGCTAAACTGAAATCCAAACTGTACCTTGCTACAGATCTCCCACCATGCCCCAAGATTCTCACTCCTCTTTTCTTGATGTACTAGAAATGATTAGGGTTCAACCAAACACCCTACTAATGGGTGACTTCAACTACCCCACCATTAACTGGGAAAACTACTCATGTACCAGCTCATTAGCTCAACGCTTTCTGGAATTCATAACCTACAATGCCCTGGATCAACTTATCCACACCCCCATCAGGGGCAACAATATCCTAGACCTAGGCATTACCAACATGAGTGACCGGTGTTCCACACCTGAAGTCAACTCCTCGTTGGTCCGATTCGACCATAAGCTAAACACCCTTGATATTCACATCCCGCCCCCACCCCCCATTAAGGAAACCACAGTATAATATTTCTACAAAGCCAACTTCATGCTTCTTAAGACAGAAGTGGTGAACTTCATGACACCCATGCAGATGGACAATACAGTAACAACTGCTGAATCCTACACAAATGAACTCTATAAGCATTTACATGAGTGCATGGATTGTGCTATCCCAAACAGAACCAAGACACTATCCTCCAAAAGAAGGAAGCCAATCTGGTGGTCTCCTGCCATAAACAAACTGTACAACAGAAGGAAGAATCTGTTGCAAAAGAGAGTACAATCCCATGAGTGGAGGAGCTCCCTGGTCAGCCTCAGTTAGAAGCTGAGATCCCTTATAAGATCCTCCAAAGCTAGCTAAAATAAAACTGTCACTAATTCCAAAGACAACCACAAAGCATTCTATAGCTATGTCAAATATCTCGATGGCAACACCCAGATCTGCTCTGAGTTACAGCACAAAGGCACAAACATTACAGAACCAACTGATATTGCCAACATCCTGGCAGATAGGTTCAGTGCTACCTTTCCCCAATCTCACCCCCTAAAGGGCCCATATCTATACAGGAAGAATGCAGAGTCCCTGTAATCACAACTACGCAGGTAAAAGCTGCACTCTCTAAAGCCAATATCACAGCATCCATGGGATCGGACAACATCCCAGGCTGCATTTTACATGAACTTCAGAACGAATTGGCTCCACACCTACGCACCATATTCAATAATAGCCTCGCATCAGGCTTTATGCCCCCTAAATGGTGCACAGCACCAGTTATCCCACTCCACAAAGGTGGCGCCACAATGGACCACGGGACCTATTGCCCTATAAGCCTGACTAGCCTGGTCTGCAAGGCTATGGAGCACATCATCATGGATCTCATTCACAGAGACATTGGGTACCTCCAAACCTTTGACCCCACCACATTTGGCTTTGTTAAGGGCAGACCATGCCTCCTAAAGCTGTTGGACTTCTTTGAGACAGTTACCACGGCATTAGATGAGGGTAAGGAGGTCCACACAGCCTACCTTGATCTCTCAAAGGCTTTCAACACCATTCCCCATTCTGGTATTATCAACATACCCATCCACCTGAACATTAACCCCTCTGTCACAAGATGGTTTGCAAAGTGGCTCACAGACAGTACCCACACAGTGGGAGTTGCATACCCTAGGTCCAACTATAAACCAGTTACAAGTGGCATCCCCCAAGGCTCAGTCCTAGGACCCCTCATGTTCGGTATATACTTCTCTGAGATACAGGCAAGCACAGGAGGACTTTGGCTGAAAAGGTTTGCAGACGACTGCAAACTAGGGGCCATAATTGGTTCCCCAGCTTATACAGACACCCTCCAGAAGGGTCGCACTAAGATGGATACCTGGTGTCAATATCATGGCCTCAAGCTGAATGCCAAAAAGTGCATAGTCATCCCCTTTGGATAAAACTAATTACCCGCAGACTACCACATAGGTACTAGTCCTCTACATACAGAAAAGGTAATAAGGGATCTGGGAACCCAAGTAGATAGCAATCTCTCCTTGGATAACCATAATGTCAAGATGGTTAGAATATCCTTCCACGTGCCCCCCCTAATCTCAAATGGGTTCACATCCAGAAGAAAGGAGGCCATCGTGCCTCTCTACTCATGACGTATTAGATCCATTAAAGGATACAACACCCCATTTGGGATGTACCTTACAAGACAACTGCAACAGCTTGAAAGACCACAACAGTACCACACCAAGAGGATTACTGACCTCAAACAGATGACCTATGCAGCCCAACTAAAGAAACTTCAGCTGTACTCGGTTGCATACCGTGGTACTCAGAGGTGATCTCTGCTTGACATACAAGGCCCATGTCCAACCAAGTATTGCTGGATATGCTCCACCTAAACAAATGTCCCTGAGAGCCACATGCTCAGGGATATAACCCTAACCACAACGATAACTAGGATGTGCTGGAGGGATAGATTCCTGACCCGGAGACTCCCCATGCTTTGGAACATGATAAAAATGTACATCAGACAGGGCCCCTCACTAGCACTCTTCAAGACAAACCTTGATGGGTGGATGGGAGACAGACATGTACCTTGGGAATCACTGGAGTGGCTCTGCTGGACAGAGGCACAGGAACTAATGTCTCTGCTGTTCAGAGGCACAGGAACTAACCTAAGGGGTGGCGGAAGCCAACACACCTAGCTAGGCTTGTAAATACCCTTGGGCAGATAGCCTAGTACCTACCTATGCACCTATTACATGTCTTATGTGCATGGATAGTTAACAAGCTTTTCCATTTTACTTTGCTATCATGCTGATAAACTGTCGGGTGACTACAAATCATATGTATCCTGTTATTGTGTATTGTAAATGCCAATAGACATAACTAATGTTTGCCTAGCATAACAGTAATGCTATGTAAAATGTAATACATATCTGCCTACAATACTGTACATTACACAGTTATTGGCACAATATCTCACAATGCAAATCATAATTGCACAGTAGGCCCACCTTTGACATGTTATTCTCAGTAATACACCCATACATATGCCTACTGTTACAATATATCAACATATACTATCCCTGTTATAGCACGACTTGTTGGACCAACCCTGCCACTGACAGCAGCTGGAGAGGAATTGCTGGGTTCAAAGCCATATATAGCATCCCTTGTGGTGTATGAGGTGTTTGCCTTGTGACCTACAGCAGTACACAAATAAATATTACAAGTGTTACTGTGCTCAACAATACATCACTACAAGATAACTGTTTCCACTATATGCATTGCATGCACTTTAAATATTACAGAACAGGTACTACATACACAGACATACTGAGTGTTCTACACACCTTATTAGTAACCCAAGGTGTCGTTGACTGTTATTTAAATCCTTTACAGTTTGTGTTTCAATCTTCTTTGTAATATTCTGCTGGTATATACAGATGGTTTGAATGTGACAAGCCATCCTTTTATAGTTAAATATTGGTAACATGTGCTATCCTGACCACCAATTGGTGTTCCAAAGTAGTTAATTACATGCACATCAGCTTTGCAGCTACTCCATTAGCCAATACCATGGCAACAGTGGTATAGAAGTGAGTACTCCACTTGGGCATTGTCCCTTTGCCTTACTTTCGAGGAAGATGGCCTGAATCTGTTGTTTGTGATGTATTGCAACAGCTATATGGAGACAGACAGAAATATATTAGATTCATGACTCCCGTGGATTGTGTGTAATGGCTAGAAGATGTTGTTCTACATGTGAGTACAGCTGTTATATTTCAGAACATTGCTACTTATGCAGGGTTTGTTTGTACCTGATACTTCTGCAGATGTTTCAGTCTGGCAAGGATGTTTGAGCAGCTCAAGGCTGTATGGCTATGCATGAAATGTTAGGTGGTTTATAGTGTGCTCAGCAGACATCTTTGGTTTGGTGTAATGTGCATTATACTGTGCTGTTAATCAGTAATGGTAATACTACCCACTGAAACGGGATTAGTGCAAACAAACCCCTGTAACATCAGCAGCTGTTCCATTGTATAACAGCAACTATTTCACATAGGGCCATGTTAGTGTGCCTCTGACAAGGTATGTTAAGGCTTCTGCAGATGTCATACAGTGAGTGACTGATTTGTGATGTTATTACAGTTTGTATTGTAATTGGTTTGGGTGTGGGGGAGATGATGGGTGTACATAGCAGATGCAAGTGTGTAGGAACTGCTTTTATACATAATCGATATTTGTGTGAGGGTTCCTTCCCTATTTGAACACCTATCCTTTAGTGGACTAATACTATGGTAACTGCAGGCTGATTCATTAAGGCACTGTTAATTGGTTCCTGTATAGCATGCAGGTGATGTTAGTCCTTGAATCCTTTCGGCAATACATCAGAATGTAATAAAGTGTAGCTACATGAAAGCTGTCTGTGTATTTCTGTCATATTTGCAGTCATTGGAGTTGTGTTGGTGACTGATCCTCTGGCTCATGTCCATAGCACATATTTGTAATAGTGTATAGGCATATACTCCATAGCCTTTGTTCATAAAGTTTGTTCATGGCGGAATGTGTGATTGCTATTATCCATGTTATACTCATATATGAACACTTCAACTGGCTGTATAATGGATACCTATGGAATCCTGAACGCACACATTTCCGACGCCACAGTACCGCCCAGACTGCCAAACCCCACATAACCGAACATACACTGCTGACAGTCAAACTTGTGAAAGTAACACAAACACGGAACACACACGCATACACACAGGCACACTGCTACCCACCACATCCAAACAAACCCTCCTACACTACGTATGAGCAGGTGGGCAAGCCCCACTACACCCCCAATGTGGATGGCTGCGCCCCTCACACCCCCCACTTTAATATTCTACCTTTGAGATTGCACAAACAGACGCACAAAGCAAACCCACACCCACACATTACAGTCCCCAGGAACACACGCCACACTCAGAACACACACTTACACACACTACAGCCCTCAGAAACACACTTACACACAGTAACCTACCTGAACCACAACATCAGAAGCACTAACTAAATGTCCCCTATCATCGGGATTTCAAAACTCCGCTTGGTGTTTCAATACTGTGGTCTTTTGGTCTTTAAGCCTTGTGATTACGCACGCGGTATGTCAAGCATCTGATATTTGGTAGGTATCCCATTTATATGTACCTGCATGGTTGTGTAGATGTTGTTAACCTATCTATATATCTACATATATATGTATATCCCTATATATCAACATATATCTCTCTCTCTCTCTCTCTCTCTCTCTCTATATATATATATATATATATATATATATATATATATATATATATATATATATATATACATATATATATATATGTGTGTGTTGATTTATATATATATATATATATATATATATATATATATATATATATATATATATATATATATATATATACATAGCATACACCTTTCATTGGGTACGTGGCGGTTTGTCCTATTTACACACATTCCTCCCTTTGTGTTTTAACCTGTCAGAATAAACAGCTGCCATTGGTACATCTCAGGTAGCTTAGTGGTAGGTTATTGTGAAGATTGAGTACATGGCTGCGTGTTCTAATCCTGGCAGTGGTCATTTTACCTCTCAGAGCAAGCACTGGTAGTGCAGGGTGATTAACGACATTTCAGCCGTTGTGTGCTCCAAATGTTTATTATTCTGTGGAATACTACCTATATATGTAAGCTGTGGTTAAGGTATACTATGTAACATGTAAATCATCTCTGACTTTATTGGGATTTGAACCAGGACTGCACAGATATTATGCAAATTCTGTAGCCATTAAACTATCGACATTAACATTCCTTCTGCCTATTTCCTATGTCCATGATTGCTATGTGTTTGGCTACACAACAGGCGGAGCCACCCACACCCAGTGAGCTTCTTGAAATACCGACATAACACATGAATTGGGAGACTATACATTAACATCCTAACTACATTTGGCATAGCCTCACTGACACACTTCAGGGACACCTTGATGTGTGACAGGGGAAACAGTATATACACTCCTGGGATCATGTGTACCAGAAACATACAGCCAGGGTGTGGGGAGCCACTCTAGTTTTATAGCTGCAAGACCTGTTGGGGAAATTGAATGCTGTTGGGTTGTCATGTTAACATGCTCTTTTGAGAGATCACTATGTGCTCTAATATCACCCTACTGCACCCCAGTCTTCAACAGCCTCCACCCCTAATGCTACTCAATGCTGGAAGTCTAAATCTCAAAATGCACTCACTCAAGGCACGCCTTGTAATGGAGAACATCGATATCTGTGCAGTGACTGAGACCTGGTTCAAGGCTCCAGAAAGCACCCCTGAACTACCAGGCTCTAACTCATACCACACTTTTCAGCCATGTAACCTGGACCAAAACACCCAAGGCGGAAGTGTGTCCATATTCATTAAGGATATCCACCCCTCCAGGCTAGTTGTTTAGCACAATGCATCTGAGGTTATCCAAGTGCAACTACCTCTGGGCTAACATGCAATCCAAATTGTAGCTTGCTACAGATCCCCCACCATGCCCCAAGATTCCCCCTCCTCTTTTCTTGATGTACTAGAAATGATTAGGGTTCAACCAAACACCCTACTAATGGGTGACTTCAACTACCCCACCATTAACTGGGAAAACTACTCATGTACCAGCTCATTAGCTCAACGCTTTCTGGAATTCATAACCTACAATGCCCTGGATCAACTTATCCACACCCCCATCAGGGGCAACAATATCCTAGACCTAGGCATTACCAACATGAGTGACCGGTGTTCCACACCTGAAGTCAACTCCTCGTTGGTCCGATTCGACCATAAGCTAAACACCCTTGATATTCACATCCCGCCCCCACCCCCCATTAAGGAAACCACAGTATAATATTTCTACAAAGCCAACTTCATGCTTCTTAAGACAGAAGTGGTGAACTTCATGACACCCATGCAGATGGACAATACAGTAACAACTGCTGAATCCTACACAAATGAACTCTATAAGCATTTACATGAGTGCATGGATTGTGCTATCCCAAACAGAACCAAGACACTATCCTCCAAAAGAAGGAAGCCAATCTGGTGGTCTCCTGCCATAAACAAACTGTACAACAGAAGGAAGAATCTGTTGCAAAAGAGAGTACAATCCCATGAGTGGAGGAGCTCCCTGGTCAGCCTCAGTTAGAAGCTGAGATCCCTTATAAGATCCTCCAAAGCTAGCTACGAAAATAAAACTGTCACTAATTCCAAAGACAACCACAAAGCATTCTATAGCTATGTCAAATATCTCGATGGCAACACCCAGATCTGCTCTGAGTTACAGCACAAAGGCACAAACATTACAGAACCAACTGATATTGCCAACATCCTGGCAGATAGGTTCAGTGCTACCTTTCCCCCCTCTCACCCCCTAAAGGGCCCATATCTATACAGGAAGAATGCAGAGTCCCTGTAATCACAACTACGCAGGTAAAAGCTGCACTCTCTAAAGCCAATATCACAGCATCCATGGGATCGGACAACATCCCAGGCTGCATTTTACATGAACTTCAGAACGAATTGGCTCCACACCTACGCACCATATTCAATAATAGCCTCGCATCAGGCTTTATGCCCCCTAAATGGTGCACAGCACCAGTTATCCCACTCCACAAAGGTGGCGCCACAATGGACCACGGGACCTATTGCCCTATAAGCCTGACTAGCCTGGTCTGCAAGGCTATGGAGCACATCATCATGGATCTCATTCACAGAGACATTGGGTACCTCCAAACCTTTGACCCCACCACATTTGGCTTTGTTAAGGGCAGACCATGCCTCCTAAAGCTGTTGGACTTCTTTGAGACAGTTACCACGGCATTAGATGAGGGTAAGGAGGTCCACACAGCCTACCTTGATCTCTCAAAGGCTTTCAACACCATTCCCCATTCTGGTATTATCAACATACCCATCCACCTGAACATTAACCCCTCTGTCACAAGATGGTTTGCAAAGTGGCTCACAGACAGTACCCACACAGTGGGAGTTGCATACCCTAGGTCCAACTATAAACCAGTTACAAGTGGCATCCCCCAAGGCTCAGTCCTAGGACCCCTCATGTTCGGTATATACTTCTCTGAGATACAGGCAAGCACAGGAGGACTTTGGCTGAAAAGGTTTGCAGACGACTGCAAACTAGGGGCCATAATTGGTTCCCCAGCTTATACAGACACCCTCCAGAAGGGTCGCACTAAGATGGATACCTGGTGTCAATATCATGGCCTCAAGCTGAATGCCAAAAAGTGCATAGTCATCCCCTTTGGATAAAACTAATTACCCGCAGACTACCACATAGGTACTAGTCCTCTACATACAGAAAAGGTAATAAGGGATCTGGGAACCCAAGTAGATAGCAATCTCTCCTTGGATAACCATAATGTCAAGATGGTTAGAATATCCTTCCACGTGCCCCCCCTAATCTCAAATGGGTTCACATCCAGAAGAAAGGAGGCCATCGTGCCTCTCTACTCATGACGTATTAGATCCATTAAAGGATACAACACCCCATTTGGGATGTACCTTACAAGACAACTGCAACAGCTTGAAAGACCACAACAGTACCACACCAAGAGGATTACTGACCTCAAACAGATGACCTATGCAGCCCAACTAAAGAAACTTCAGCTGTACTCGGTTGCATACCGTGTACTCAGAGGTGATCTCTGCTTGACATACAAGGCCCATGTCCAACCAAGTATTGCTGGATATGCTCCACCTAAACAAATGTCCCTGAGAGCCACATGCTCTAGGGATATAACCCTAACCACAACGATAACTAGGATGTGCTGGAGGGATAGATTCCTGACCCGGAGACTCCCCATGCTTTGGAACATGATAAAAATGTACATCAGACAGGGCCCCTCACTAGCACTCTTCAAGACAAACCTTGATGGGTGGATGGGAGACAGACATGTACCTTGGGAATCACTGGAGTGGCTCTGCTGGACAGAGGCACAGGGAACTAATGTCTCTGCTGTTCAGAGGCACAGGGAACTAACCTAAGGGGGTGGCGGAAGCCAACACACTCTAGCTAGGCTTGTAAATACCCTTGGGCAGATAGCCTAGTACCTACCTATGCACCTATTACATGTCTTATGTGCATGGATAGTTAACAAGCTTTTCCATTTTACTTTGCTATCATGCTGATAAACTGTCGGGTGACTACAAATCATATGTATCCTGTTATTGTGTATTGTAAATGCCAATAGACATAACTAATGTTTGCCTAGCATAACAGTAATGCTATGTAAAATGTAATACATATCTGCCTACAATACTGTACATTACACAGTTATTGGCACAATATCTCACAATGCAAATCATAATTGCACAGTAGGCCCACCTTTGACATGTTATTCTCAGTAATACACCCATACATATGCCTACTGTTACAATATATCAACATATACTATCCCCTGTTATAGCACGTACTTGTTGGACCAACCCTGCCACTGACAGCAGCTGGAGAGGAATTGCTGGGTTCAAAGCCCTTATATAGCATCCCTTGTGGTGTATGAGGTGTTTGCCTTGTGACCTACAGCAGTACACAAATAAATATTACAAGTGTTACTGTGCTCAACAATACATCACTACAAGATAACTGTTTCCACTATATGCATTGCATGCACTTTAAATATTACAGAACAGGTACTACATACACAGACATACTGAGTGTTCTACACACCTTATTAGTAACCCAAGGTGTCGTTGACTGTTATTTAAATCCTTTACAGTTTGTGTTTCAATCTTCTTTGTAATATTCTGCTGGTATATACAGATGGTTTGAATGTGTGACAAGCCATCCTTTTATAGTTAAATATTGGTAACATGTGCTATCCTGACCACCAATTGGTGTTCCAAAGTAGTTAATTACATGCACATCAGCTTTGCAGCTACTCCATTAGCCAATACCACGGTAACAGTGGTATATAATTGAGTACTCCACTTGGGCATTGTCCCTTTGCCTTACTTTCGAGGAAGATGGCCTGGATGTGTTGTTTGTGATGTATTGCAACAGCTATATGGAGACAGACAGAAATATATTAGATTCATGACTCCCGTGGATTGTGTGTAATGGCTAGAAGATGTTGTTCTACATGTGAGTACAGCTGTTATATTTCAGAACATTGCTACTTATGCAGGGTTTGTTTGTACCTGATACTTCTGCAGATGTTTCAGTCTGGCAAGGATGTTTGAGCAGCTCAAGGCTGTATGGCTATGCATGAAATGTTAGGTGGTTTATAGTGTGCTCAGCAGACATCTTTGGTTTGGTGTACGTGCATTATACTGTGCTGTTAATCAGTAATTGGTAATACTACCCACTGAAACGGGATTAGTGCAAACAAACCCTGTAACATCAGCAGCTGTTCCATTGTATAACAGCAACTATTTCACATAGGGCCATGTTAGTGTGCCTCTGACAAGGTATGTTAAGGCTTCTGCAGATGTCATACAGTGAGTGACTGATTTGTGATGTTATTACAGTTTGTATTGTAATTGGTTTGGGTGTGGGGGAGATGATGGGTGTACATAGCAGATGCAAGTGTGTAGGAACTGCTTTTATACATAATCGATATTTGTGTGAGGGTTCCTTCCCTATTTGAACACCTATCCTTTAGTGGACTAATACTATGGTAACTGCAGGCTGATTCATTAAGGCACTGTTAATTGGTTCCTGTATAGCATGCAGGTGATGTTAGTCCTTGAATCCTTTCGGCAATACATCAGAATGTAATAAAGTGTAGCTACATGAAAGCTGTCTGTGTATTTCTGTCATATTTGCAGTCATTGGAGTTGTGTTGGTGACTGATCCTCTGGCTCATGTCCATAGCACATATTTGTAATAGTGTATAGGCATATACTCTCCATAGCCTTTGTTCATAAAGTTTGTTCATGGCGGAATGTGTGATTGCTATTATCCATGTTATACTCATATATGAACACTTCAACCGCTGTATACGGGATACCTATGGAATCCTGAACGCACACATTTCCGACGCCCACAGTACCGGGCCCAGACTGCCAAACCCCACATAACCGAACATACACTCGCGACAGTCAAACTTGTGAAAGTAACACAAACACGGAACACACACGTACACACAGGCACACTGCTACCCACCACATCCAAACAAACCCTCCTACACTACGTATGAGCAGGTGGGCAAGCCCCACTACACCCCCAATGTGGATGGCTGCGCCCCTCACACCCCCCACTTTAATATTCTACCTTTGAGATTGCACAAACAGACGCACAAAGCAAACCCACACCCACACATTACAGTCCCCAGGAACACACGCCACACTCAGAACACACACTTACACACACTACAGCCCTCAGAAACACACTTACACACAGTAACCTACCTGAACCACAACATCAGAAGCACTAACTAAATGTCCCCTATCATCGGGATTTCAAAACTCCCGCTTCTGGTGTTTCAATACTGTGGTCTTTTGGTCTTTAAGCCTTGTGATTACGCACGTCGGTATGTCAAGCATTCGATATTTGGTAGGTATCCCATTTATATGTACCTGCATGGTTGTGTAGATGTTGTTAACCTATCTATATATCTACATATATATGTATATCCCTATATATCAACATATATCTCTCTCTCTCCCTCTCTCTCTCTAATATATATATATATATATATATATATATATATATATATATATATATATATACATATATATATATATGTGTGTGTTGATTTATATATATATATATATATATATATATATATATATATATATATATATATATATATATATATAGATAGCATACACCTTTCATTGGGTACATGGCGGTTTGTCCTATTTCCACACATTCCTCCCTTTTGTGTTTTAACCTGTCAGAATAAACAGCTGCCATTGGTACATCTCAGGTAGCTTAGTGGTAGGTTATTGTGAAGATTGAGTACATGGCTGCGTGTTCTAATCCTGGCAGTGGTCATTTTACCTCTCAGAGCAAGCACTGGTAGTGCAAGGGTGATTAACGCACATTTCAGCGGTTGTGTGCTCCAAATGTTTATTATTCTGTGGAATACTACCTATATATGTAAGCTGTGGTTAAGGTATACTATGTAACATGTAAATCATCTCTGACTTTATTGGGATTTGAACCAGGACTGCACAGATATTATGCAAATTCTGTAGCCATTAAACTATCGACATTAACATTCCTTCTGCCTATTTCCTATGTCCATGATTGCTATGTGTAAGCTTGGCTACACAACAGGCGGAGCCACCCACACCCAGTGAGCTTCTTGAAATACCGACATAACACATGAATTGGGAGACTATACATTAACATCCTAACTACATTTGGCATAGCCCCTCACTGACACACTTCAGGGGACACCTTGATGTGTGACAGGGAAACAGTATATACACTCCTGGGATCATGTGTACCAGAAACATACAGCCAGGGTGTGGGGGAGCCACTCTAGTTTTATAGCTGCAAGACCTGTTGGGGAAATTGAATGCTGTTGGGTTGTCATGTTAACATGCTCTTTTGAGATCACTATGTGCCCCTATCACCCTACTGCACCCCAGTCTTCAACAGCTTCCAGCAACTCTGCCTGGAATCACTTCATTGGCTATGCTTGACAGAGGCTCAGTTACTTCATCAATGGTGCAGGTAAAGCCACCACACTGTAGCTATGCTTCTAAATGCTTTTGGGCAGATAGCCTACTACCTATCTGTGAACCACTACAGTGCAGGCCATCTCCAACATAATATGTGATTATACAGAGTTTTCTGATCACAATATATAGTGTAAAATCACCATGTAGTCAGACAACAGTTAAGTACAGCAATAGCATACAGACTACTGATACATAATCACTCCAAAATCCTATCTTGGAAGCTAGTGGACTTGTATATATTTCAGGCTTTGTATTGCTTGCCAGTAGGTTACCTACAGGAAAGATGGGACACAAGCACAGATGGGAAACATGCCTGCAACAATGCCATACCAACTTGCATGTGTCAGCCTAAGGCTTTGGAATGCTGGGCAAGAATATTGGTGCCCCCATGGTGCCACTTTTAGGCAGGTCTCAGAGGTGAATCTCACCTCCATGAACTGCACAATAGCAGAATCAATGAGGGTTAGGCTACTCAACACCAGGGGTAGTACTCACAACATGCACACACTTCACAGCACCCCTCAGTATGAACAACATCTACATCTGTTCTGTGAATGGGACCTGTATAAGGCTCCTGTGAGCACACCGGCACTATCAGACTACAACCCATAACACACATTTCAGCCACTGAACATGGACTGGCACAGACATGGAGGGGGTGTATCCATATTCATCGGGAATACCTACACCTCCAAGTTAGTGGGGCAGAATGATACCTCTGTGATCATCCATGTGCAGCTAACATCTGCCACGACTACAATGCAAACTGTGAGCTGCTACAGATAACCCTCCATGACCCAGGAGCACCACTACAACTATCTGGAGACAGTGGTAAACATGACAATCCTACCAGGCACCCTGTTATTGGTCAATGTCAGCTACCCTACACTTAACTGGATAACCTACTCGAGTATGCACTTCCAGGCCCAGCAATTCCTGGGATGTAACACCTCATATGGCCTGTATCAGTTGGTAGATGGACTAACGAGAGGTGAAAACATACTAGAAGTGGTAATCACTGACATGTGCAACAGGTGCACTACAGCAGAGGTAAACCGGTCACTGTTTAGATCTGACCATGAACTATTCACTGATGATTTCCACTCCCAACCATCTCCCCCACACAAGGAACACACAGTAAATACCTTTTCTACAGCTAAATTCACAGTACTAATGACAGAGGTGGGAGGGTTCACAGCCCCCACACTCAGGGATGACACTGCTCAAGATACAGACAGAATTACAAATGCACTCTATAAGCACCTAAAAAGATGTATGGGTCGTGCCATCAATGGTAAATCAGGACTTGCTACTCCAGTGGCGTAACTACGAGAGGCGAAGTGAGGCAATTGCCTCAGGGCGCCAAGCAGCAGGGGGCGCTTTGGGCCGACGGATGTTGTCACGGATTGTTTGATTATTTAGTAAATGTCCATCGTCCGGTGGTAAGAATCCCACTTAACAAATAAGTGATGACATCAGGCAGACTGCCAGACTGTTGGAGACTCAGTACCTGGGTCGGACTTGTTTACAGCAGTGAACGGAGAAGTTGTTTAAACAGTTTAAAGTCTTAACTTCTGCCAAGACCCAGACAGCGCATGTTCCAGCAGAGTCCAGTCTGCTCAGCGTCTGCTTGCACTCCTGGGATGAGAAGATTTACTCTCCATGGCAGCTCCAGGTATGTAAAAGAAAACAGTCCACTCCACATCTCTCCCTGGAAGTTTATGGAATGTGCACTTAACTTTAATTTTAATGACAGATTTCTTGACTAGTTCGGTTATCGTTTAGGTGGTAGTGGTACTTCGGTCGGTGTCATGTCGATGTTAAACTTGTGCAGTTTATTTATTTTGGTTTATTTTAAGGACATATTTCTTTAAGACTGGCCCGGTGACCGATGTTCTTCTTCTTTAAGACTGGTCCGGTGATCGTTTATTTGGCAGTGGTATTTATTTATTTATTTTTGTTTAATTTGGGACTTGCACTTTAATTTTGCATGCAACGTCACCCTGCTCGAGAACCCGCACAATTTAAAATGTTATGGTTAAGGTCTCGTCTCGTGTAAGGGAATTATTTGCTACTTTGCTGCTCATTTAAGGGAAATATTTGCCACTCATTTTGCTGTTTGATTAAGGGCTCATTTTTGCTATGTTTTTCAGCATAACAAGTAAGGATTAGTTTTCCTGCAAGTAAGGGAATTAATTTGCAACTACAACGAATAGATTTTGCTGCTCTGTGTGTGGGAATTTGAATGACTTCAGTCCGTACAGGGTGTTTTGTGCTTTTGTTATGCTGCAGCCTGCAAGTAATGGAATTAGTCTTCAACGAATACATTTTGCTGCTGCTTTTAATTTGTCACAGTGTTGTTTGATTAAGGGCTCATTTTTTGCTGCAAGTAAGGGAATTAATTTGTCACTAAAACATAATACAGTCAGGAAGGTTTATCAAAGAACACATATATGTTTCGTGTGCAAGGGGCATATGATTTGAAAACAGCCCAATGGTAATCTTTATCCACCACTGGCCAGATGCATTTTATTTGAATGTGATTTGTACCTATTTTTCATGGGCTGTTGTCCAGATTTTTGATGTTTCCAGGTTGAGAGGCATGTTAACAATATCAGCATACATTGTGTTACATCAATCCAGTGCCCAGCCACAATCTATGCAAAAAACCAAAAGAACTAAAACGAATTGGATCAGTGGAATGGAATTTGGTTCTTATAACCCCACAACCTGCATATTGTGTGGCCGTTGCCAAGGAACTATAATGTCACCACGTAAATGGCTGATCTATTGAACTGTAAATAAAGAAATATCTTCCAGTTTATCTATATCTATGCCTATATGTATCTATCATACCATATTGTATTATGTTATGTTATATATAACACAGGCACACAAACAGCCAGTTATAGTAGTCAAAGATTTCATATCCGTACAGTAATGCAGTATTTGGGTTGCAACCTTTTCAGATGACCGACATGGGACATTGTTCATGGAAATGTGAGATTTTTCTGGACAACAACATAACCATAATAAGTGCAAGTGCTAACTGTTTGCCAAAATTAATGCTAATGCTTATTGTTGACCTTAAGTTGCTTCGGTTATTTCATACAATATTAAGATATAAAACAAGTCTTTAATGCAACTATTAGTAGGAAGTTATAAAGCATTTTTTGTGCTACTATATGTGACTTCTTTGACTTCGGTCATCTCGATGTCTTGGGTTCCCGGGGCTAGGAAAAGTTTGCCTCAGGGCACTTCTAACATAGTTACGCCACTGTGCTACTCCTACACAAGGACACCAGTCTGCTGAACCCCTACATTATACAGGCTATACAACAGAAGTAGGACAGTAGTCCAGAACAACAGCAAATCCCAAGACATGCAGACGTCCGTGACCAGTATTAGCAAGATACTTATGTTACTCATGTAATTATCCAAGGCTGACATCCACAGGTAAATAGGCATGGATTCAGAATATGACCACAAAGGCTTCTTTGGCTATGTCAAGGATGTAAGCAGTAACACACAGATTTGCACTGTGCTGGTGCAATATTGCACTGAATATACTGACCCTACTGATATCACCAACACACTTGATGATATATTCGGAGCAAGCTTCACCCCCTACAGGGCCCACAACAATACCCAAAATGTACAGTATCCCAGACATCTGAGACATACAGGTGGTAATGGCCCTTTCAAATGGCATGACAGAGCATCAATGGAGACAGATGTTGTCCCAGACTGCATCCTGCAAACACTACAAGACAAAGTGACCCCCTGCCTAATATAGCAATTCAACATCGGCCTCTACACAGGCTACATGGCCATTCACTGGTGCATGGCAACAGCTATTCCACTCCACCAAGGTGGTGACACAACTGACCATGGTAACTACCAACCCATAAGCCTGAGTAACCTGCTCTGCACGGGTATGGAGAGCATCCTCATGGCACTCATTAACATAGACAATGGTAACCTCCAGACACTTGACCAACCCAGGTCAGCTTGATTGAGTGCAGATCATGCCTACTGAACTTGTTTGACATCTTACAGTCACCTAGACTTTAGGTGTGGGGTGTGGTAGTTCACACATACTACCTGGACCTCGCCAAGGGTTTTGACACTATTCCCCACTCAGTTATTATTTCTACACTCACCAGCCAGTACATACACTCATACATCACAGGTTGGTTTGCCAACAGGCTTACACACAGAACCCACATGGTAAGCCTAGCAACCTCCAGGTCCAACTCTTGACCAGTCACAACTGGTGTCCCATGAGACTCAGTCCTGGGACCCCTACTGTTTGTCATATACTTCTCAGAGGTATGGGCTAACACAAGTGGACTACACCAGGCCGTGTTTGGTGATTACTGCAGACTGGGAGCCATAACTGACAGTCCAGCTGTCACAGACGTCCTTCAAGGGGCCTCACATAGACCAACACAGGGTGTCAGAGTGATGGCCTCCAGCTAAAGGCCACATACTGCATGATCATTCCATTTTGGGAAACTACACACACACATATTAACACATGAGTGGCAGACACTATAATTCAGATGACGTAATGGGTATGTGGGGTCTACATTACATAGTGATCTCTCCTTTGACAATCATATCTGCAAAGTAACTCCAAAAAATGCAAAATACTGATAAACAGAAAGGCACTAAGGTAACATAACAGATAAAATCACAGAACCTTTATTGTCCAAATATAAATGTTGAAAAAATGTTAAAAAACTGTTGAAAAGACTTTACTGACTAAGCGCTTTCACCCTCCTGGGCATCTTCAGAGTCAGTTAACTTCATTGAGAACAAACTTTAAATACACATATCAGTTAGTACATAATTAAACAGAACTAGTAAAGCAAACAAATAATGAATTGGTTAACCAAGTCTTAAACTTTTGAAAGATCAATATTTCTTGTATATTAAGGTCACTGTGATTAATCAAAACAGAAAAAAGTAAAATAAAATAAAATAAGATAAAATAAAATAAAAAAAACTAACATGTATTGTTAGTAGGCTAATTAAAACAGGAACTCATGTCCGTTACCATATGTATAAAAACCATTGTTGTGTATCAAATACAGGCTGCCTTATGTCTTAAAATGCACGCTAGAGACAAAGTGTCATTGATACCTGGAGTATTACTAGCATCCAATCTCAGCTGCCAAAGGCATTCCCTTACCTCCAAAACAGTTTTATAGTCTCCCCCAAACTCCTTTGTGTAAAGCCTATCTATGACAAAGAATATAAACTTTTTAAAGTTTGAGCAGTGGTTCGTATGAATATACAATGAATTAGTGGTTTTCTTATTTTTTATATCTCTATAATGTTCTAAAATTCTTTGTCTTAGCTTTCTAGTAGTCATACCTATATAGAACACTGGAATATCTACAAAGTAGTTAGGACATCCGTCTATGTAGGCCATCTGATTACTTAAGGGTTCGCATCTAAACAGACTTAGATTATTGTGCCCCTTTATTCATCAATCCCATCATCGAGTATGATAACCCATTTTGGATGTACCTCAGAAGACACTTCGACAGCTGGAAGGGCCACGAACATACCTTGCAAAGAGGGATAATACCCTCAGACATGTGTCCTATGCTGCCAGACTGCATAAACTCTTGCATTACTCAGTGGCATCTTGTTTACTCAGAGATGATATTTGCTGGCCAACAAAGCCGTGTCCAAGTCAGGCTTAATAGATATGCCCTACCTATGGGAATCCATGTCACAGTGAGCCACACACTGTAATGAGCTACACTTTGCCAGAACCATAACTGAAAGATGCTGGAGTGACAGATTCCTGTCATGGGTACTCCCCATGATTTGGAACTACATCCCTGATTACATTATATGGAGCCCCTCACTAACACTCCAGGGAATCCTTGCAGAGTGGGTGGGGAACAGTGGATACACCCCAGGGATCCCACAATTGGCTCTGCTCTACAGAGGAACAGTTAGTTAATCAATGGGGTGGCGACAGCAGACACATTTTGGCTAGGCTTATGAATGGCCTCAGGCAGTTAGGCATGTACCTACCTATGTACCTATGAACCTATACGTACAGTATTGACACATGCTGATAGCTTAATTTACTGTTCGGGTATTGACTTACCTTGTGCCAATGGCAGTTGTGTGTACAATAGCTGAGGTCTGCCTATGTAGTATGCACACAGTAGACCACCTATACATGACAATTTATAGGTGGTCATGTGTGTGTGCCATCTATGTTTGCTGTGTGTGCAGGTGGAGAAGGGTGTCAGTCTGTAGGTGCCTACACCGTCAGTGTGTGTGCTATACGTTCCCTCTTTGCCAAGGCGTGGACATACTGGGCACACCTCTGTCTGCCTACTGGGGCTGGCACAGGGTGTTCGTTGTCTGAGTCCCTCTGTGCCTGTGGGGCTCTTGGCAATGGTGGTGGGCTGTGAGGGCCTTCACCATTCTGTCCCTGCTGCAGCTGTTTCCACAGGATCATATTGTGTAGCATGGCACATACTATGAAGATGTGGGCACACATGCCTGGAGAGCACTACAAGGCTGCACCAGATATGTCCAAGCAACGGAACCGTGATTTCAGCATCCCAAACACACACTCTATGATGATTCTGGTTTCTACGTGTGCCTCATTATGGCGTTCTTGCATGGGTGTGTGTGCATTTCTGATGGGAGTCATCATCTACGGTTCCAGTGCATAGCCAGCATCCCCCACCAGGTGGCCATATGGGATGTCCCCCCTGGCAAATACCTGATACAGCTGTGAGGCATGCCAGATGTGGTAGTCGTGATAGCTTCCAGGGCTGCCAGCACACACATCCATGATAATGCCCTGGGCATTGCACACGACCTGGCAGTTGATGGAGGGGTATCCCTTGTGGTTTATGTAGCACCTACCCTGCTCATCGGGTGGTGTCTTGATGTGTATGTGCGTGCAGTCTATTGCACCCAGTACCTCCGGGTAGTCTGCCACACGGTGGAAGAGACGCATATTGCTGGCCAACTCCTCCTGCATTCTGGGGAAGTATATGTGCCATTGGCATGTGGCAACATGGCATCCAGGAACTGGTGGAGTACCCTGGATGCTGATGCCTGTGAGATCCCCATGATACCCCAGTTGGCCTTTGAAAGGTACCTGTGGCTAGTATTCTCAAGCTTACACATACTTTCGTGTCCACTGGGATGGGTTCCCCTCTGTTATTTTTGGCTCTGAGGCATGGCCAGCAGAGCTCAACAAGTTGCTGCATGGTGTCCCTGTCACCCTGTAATGCTCTACTATCTCCAGATCATGTAGCCCCTGGCAGGTTACCCTGGGTCTGGACACTCTTCTCCTCCTCCGGTGCCTGAGATTGTTGTCAGCATCATCCTCCACACTACCGTCAGTCTTCAACACATGCTGGTGAATCAAAGCTATGGCAGCCCCTAACATGTACATATTAAAAGTTCCCCGTCAGTATACACCAATGGTGCAAAGTGTCTGGGAATACACAAATGTGTGTGAGGTGCTTTCACACTTTATACTATTGTGCAATGGATGCTGCTGGTGTAATTGGGTGTGTATGCGCATTTCCAGCTGCTGGGTATCTTAATTATGGGTTTTACAGCAGATACTGCTATTGTGGGGCCTTTGGTGTTGAATTACGCTTTTCTGCCATGATTCATCTATTGCCCTTTACTTCACTTTTCCACCAGATTCCCCTCCCATTGTCAGGCATGCATCCAGCTGCCAGCTTTCTTGTTTTGTACTTTCCCAACCCAGGATTGTGTAGCAAAATGTGTTATGTAGCTAATCTACTGCAAGTTTGCTTTGTTCTGCTGTGACAGTTCTCTTTTCTTTGCAGTACGGCACCTCCCCTTTCTTGTTCTGCAGGTAGCTGCTAGCAGCCTTGTTAGCTGTTGTCAATGGCCCACTGTGAGTTCCTAGGTGTTAATTACTCATTTGTACTCCAATTACCATGCTGCAGCATTTCCTTATTGTCTTCCCATATCCTTCTTGTTTCAGCTGTGGTGCACGCCACGCATAGCCGTTTACCAGGTTTCGAACATGTTTTCATGTTTTCATACACATTCACATGCACTTTTGGTTACCTTGTGTGCTCTCAGCTAAGCAAAGCTATGGCTACTTCCACACCCCTATCCAGCAGCTTTGCTTAGCAACAGGCAACCCAGATTAGCAATGCTCCAATGTGCTTACAGCTAAGGTGGTGCACCCCTCTCTTGATGTCATCTTTATCTCCAGGCCACACCTCGGTGTTGTACCGCTACACTGTGAGGTACATCCTTACGCCGGCAGGGATTTTGCGATTCAGTATTACTTGTCTCATTTGCATGGCATTGACTACTAATTCCTAGTTACCACGTAGAACACTGTCACAGACCCTTAGCAACCCTTGCACCATGGTTGTGGTGCAGCATTCATGACATTGACTATTATGGGGAATTCATGAAATGTGTTACATTGCAGTTTTATTACATATAAATATATGTTCATTGTGATCCCATTTGCACACTGATGTGCTGAGATTTTACTTTGTGTTAGTGTGGCCATGACATTAAATGTTCTGTTTTATGTGTTGTGCATATTTTTTTATGCCAATGGCTATATATTTAGCTCAGCGACCATATTTGGCATTAGATTGTCGATGCTACGCCTGCGCCTGGCGCAAGCTTCATGAATCCCGGGGTGATTCTTTAAAAAAAAACATCTACTTGTGGCATCATGCTTAAAACAAATTTTCATACTTCTTAATGGTGAGGGAAGCTATATATCTGAACACACTCCATATCATCAAACAATCATAATGTCAAACACTTTTTTACTCGGGCAGAAGTGATTGAACTTCTTTGATCATTTCTGTCAGTGTTAGGTCCAAGCAAGATTGTGAATAGTAGGGATCGGGGAATTTGCCCTTTCCCCACTGCAGAGCGATCTTGGAGCTGATATATATATATATATATATATATATATATATATATATATATATATATATATATATATATAT
Organism: Protopterus annectens; assembly: GCF_019279795.1. NCBI lineage: Eukaryota > Metazoa > Chordata > Ceratodontiformes > Protopteridae > Protopterus > Protopterus annectens. The sequence continues at coordinate 918,249,594 of NC_056744.1, forward strand.
ATATTTATCCATTTGAAATTTGCTTTGGTCTTTGAAATACTAGCTACAAAAGATTAACAGAATGAACTAGCATTTGCAAAATGCCATATTTCTCCCAATGGTAAGGTCACTGCATATCAGCATCTTGACTGTTGTCCTGGTAAGAGGAGAGTTTACACAGTATTTTACGATGTACTAAAATGAATCAAATGGCATACTTCAGTGTGGCTTCTAAAGTAGAGAGAATAAACAAAAATGGCATGTTTCATATAATGATGTTTGCATACAGATTATGGACACTTGAACCATTTTGCATGTCAATTCTATTACAACCATTTATTTTCTAATAATAATTTATGCCACTTTTGTCAAGTTGCATGATGCATCATAATGCTTAATTTTCTGAAATTAAGGGTAAGAGCATCACTGTTACACTAACTATTATTTATGTAAATTGTTGGGGAATTTAGTTGTTATTGAAGCGGTTATGTTAAGCAGTTTCCAATTATCAGCATATTTGATTATCTAGAGCTCATTGTATCTAAGAATTTTATTTTAAAATGAAGTGGCCCCAGAATAGAAGACTAAGGAGCAGCACTGGGAATCCTTATTGGGATTAAAAGTAGCCCTTATCCTGATGTTTTGTGTACAGTTAACATGTCATTCCCACTGGACTACATATGGCATGAGATTTAATACTTTGTCTAGGTGATTATTGCCTTCTTACCTGTGAGCTAATAGTCGAGAGACTTGAGTCCATTTAGTCCTCTTCCATTGGAGCCTGCAGCTGGACAAGGTAACAGCTGATTACAGAGAGCCTTCATCTAGACTGAAGTGAAAGCATCTTGGGTTCTGCTCATCATCAAACATCTGCCTCTCCTAAGGGGCAGAGAACATCCCTGTGTAGCCTGAGTGTCTGTTTTAACCAGCATTAAGATCAGGGCCATCCAACCATGTCAAGGAGAAGTTTACTAATCTTCAGTCAAATCCCAGGCCACAGAACCACCCAACTACCACATTAGGCTGCATCAATAGTAATGCACATCTAAGAAGTATTTATTATTACATTTTCCTCATCCCTGGGGAAAGGCATGTGTACCCATCTCACTGCAGCACCTGCTGTACCTCCCTCTGCTCACAGGCTTCCATGCATGCACAGCAAGGACTCCCATCAGTGGCTTGACAAAGCCAAGCAAATGTGCTCGGTCACAGTGCTACATGTTGCATGCCTGTTCTTGCCAGATGTCAGCATTGCAATGATTATCCCACCTACCCTCCATCTCGTCCAGCACCTAGGAAATTAGTTGGAATGGGTCTGTCCAGGTCAGGGCTTTATCCCTCTGCTCCATGGAGTCAGCAGACTTAATACATTAAATTTGTCTTTGTTTCCCTGTATGGAATATTGCCAAATTCTTTGGCAAGGTCAAGATATACACCATGCACATCAGTCATACATCAAGTACTGTTGTTACCTTTGTGAAGAATTTTACAAAATTCAAAATACAAGACAACTCCTTAATAAACATATCCAAAAATGACACAGAAGGCATATTACCATTAGATATGAAACAGTATAAGGTCCATTATGACTCTCCCCATGATTTCACATAGGATATTGTTCACTCTATTGTGTCTAAAATTGTCTGGGTCTAATGTGACCCTCCATTTTTTGAACTGGTACCACTATATCCTGTCACCATGCATAGGTAATTTTTCCAAATGTAACATGACTGATAATTTTCCTTGACCCTGTGTAGGAAACCATCAGGTATGTTGTTTGGTCGCATAGAATTTGCATTTTTTAATTTCAGTCATGTCAGAAGTTATCATATATGCTGTAATATAATGGATATTTCCCTTGTCTCTGTAGCACACTTACATACATTGTTGCTTATTGTGAAGTCTGCACAATCTTTTCTGCAAGTACATTCATTATATCCTGCATCTGGATGACTACTTTAAAAGTTTATTCATGCATATTCATATTTTATTATATTCATATTTTTGTTTCAATTTTCTGATGCAGTTAAATAAGATCTTATTATTGCTTTCAACTTTTGAGATCAAACAGAATTTGTAGTTAGATCTGGAAGGTTTGATAAGAAAATCAAGTAGTCTCTATACTTTATATTTGAGACTTGATTTTATGACTAAGATAATTTTTGGAAGTTAAATAGTCTTCTTTCTGCAATATATCTTATAGTAAACAAGTGTGTGTGTGTGTGTGTGTGTGTGTGTGTGTGTGTGTGTGTGTGTGTGTGTGTGCACACGTGCACGTGTGAGTGCCTGTGTCTATGAATTTTACCTGCATATTTCTATCTTACCAGTATGTGTTTATGAATGCAGAAGTTAATATAAAGCACATTAACAGTATCTTCAGCAGACATATTTGGGTGACTGGGGATACCGTCTTGATCTATTTCAGAGGTAGGTCATTTATTGTATAACAAATAGACTTTAGAATGATACATATTAAACTCAAAGAGGCAAGTTATTAGCATGGAACATGCTCATATATAAATGAGGGCACAGACATTAAAACAGTAATGACAGCAGCTTCAGTCAATAATTCTGCATTATGTAGCAGTTATAGCTACAAAGGACCAGTGAAAATGATGAGACATGAGAGTTGCGCTGTGAATAATCATTAGTGTTTAAATAACTGCCCTTTCCAACCTTACAGTGTGAGTAATCTTTAGTGAGGCCTTTGAATATATGAGAGCATTAAAGATTTCTTACAATAATGTAAGAGAGCAAATTTATTTGAATGCACATGTAGTTTTGTTGTTCCTACAATAGTGTGCTGAACATGAAACCAACATAGCAGAAAAATAAACTACATCAAACTCTCAATAGTTTTCCATTGGGAAGCCCTGTGGGGCTTTCCTGGAGCTGCAGATCCCTCATGATATCAATTCTGTGTCTAACTGAATGCCTAGGGAAAGGGAGAAAGGGCTATCCCGCACCTTAGGCATGAAAACAGAAGGCTACTCTAGGGATACCCAACTACTGAGGCTACTTCTTTGATGATTAGTGCAGATAGCTAGATAAACATCAAAGTGCTATAGTTTGATTGTATTATTTACTCAAATGAACCAGAATACTAAAGAAGGAAACTATTCATTTGGTTGGAGAAGTAATGTCTATTTACTTTTACTCTGAGTGAATATTATACTTGTTTTTGGGTCTCTTTTTTACTAGTCTGGTTAACACAGTTATATATGTGTGGAATGCAGGACCACACATCATCTTTTCCTGCTTTTGCAATGGAATAACAATAGATTCTGTAAAATGCAATATTGTCCACACCATGTTAAACTACTCTATATGTTAAACATCAAAACTTAATTTGAACTTTTTTGTTGCATGTCGTTCCAACAGAACAGGGTGGATGGTTGCCTGTAAATCATATTTTATGACTCCCTCATAAAAAATATTCTTTTGACTAATAATTTGTGAAGTGAATTTCACTTGTATGAAAACTACTTTTAGCAATGCTGATTCAGATTTGTAGAAGTGCAAGGATGGCATTTCTCCAGCCCAGACACTAGTGTCCATATTATATTAATTCAAGAAATCAATAACAGTCAAAAATATATAACTTTGGTAAATATAGGTAAAAATAGTTTATACATAAACAATAAAAATTGAAAGAGTAATATAAAGTGGAAAAAAAAGAAAGCTAACAAATAAACTAGCTTGAAATAGCTTCTGACATCATAGATAAATGTCTGATCAGTAGATCAATACCATGGTTTTGGTGGTAAATATTTCTAAGATACAATGTATCGTATATGAACAAGAATATGGCTGATTGTTGCTATGCTAGTGTTACTTGCTCTAAACAGTGATAACTAAGGCAATATTGAGGTAAAGTACAAGAAGGAGGGAATATGATGAAACTGTAGAAGCTTGAGATTAGTAGATAAAAATTTCAGCAGCAGTGAGCTTGAGATAGGTAAAGAGGCTGTTTCAATGTTAGAATTTAGTAAGAGAAGAGATATTTTGGTTGTAAGAACAAAGAAGGACAGAATGATCAGCCTGGATTAGTGCAGGAGCAAAGACAGTTTTTGGTTAGGTGTTCCTTAAGCAGTAGTTTAAATTTAGATGTGTTGCTAGAATTTAGTATTGTCTGAGGCATGGAATTCCAGGACTTAGATATTTGGTGGGAGAATAGAGTTAGCATAACAATTATTAGATTCAGTTACTTTGAGTTGTAGTTTGTTGGGGGATCTTCATGGCTTGCCATTTGAGTAGGGCTGCATTAAACTCTTGAGTGCTAGACAGTTGTCTGGATGGTGGAAGATGGAATGAATGAAAGTTATTTGGTTGAGGTATAGGAGATTGGGTAGTTCAATCCAATTTAGTTTATGAAGTGCTGTGCAGTGATGTGATCTGTAAGGGAGGTTAGTAGCAAATCTTGCAATTTTGTTATAGCAGGACTCCAGTTTGTTTAAATCGGATTTTCTGAAATTAGTGAATATTGGTGAGGCATATAGAAGGGTAGAGAGTAGATGAGTCCTAGCTATGGAATGTTTAGTGGTCTCAGTTAGGTATGGCTTGTGGACCTTTTTGATAGCTAGTGTGAACTATTTGTCATATTTTAGGTTGTTGTCAATTGTGACTCCAAGACGTTTGGTGTGCTGGACAGGTTAAATTTTAGTTTTATTGGCTGAGTAGATGGTGAAGGGGGGAGCGTTATCAGGAACTTTGCTATTAGTGAAGAGCATAAGCTTTGTTTTATTTGGACTGAGTATGAGTTGAGAGTCTGACAGGTATTTTTCAATGTCTTGGAAAGATTGTTGGGTTGTTTGTCGGAGTTCTGGTAGGGAAAGAGCTGAACATATGAGGGAGGAGTCGTCTGCATATTGAACAATGGTTGCATGCTGGGGTGGCTGTGCTGAGCCTGTTGGTGAATATGGTGAAGAGCAATGGACCAGGAATTGAGCCTTAGGATTACTCCTACTGAGACCGGTAATAGGGTGGAGAGTTCATTTTTCCACTTAACTGCCTGTTGGTGGTCAGTTAAGTAGCTGGCTGGGTAAGGTTTAAAGAAGCTAGCTCATTTAGTACCTTTTGGTGAGATAATGTATCAAAGACCTTAGACATATCAAGAAAGATAGACAAGATGAGATGGTTCACATTTCTAAGCTGGTTGATTGAGTTTGTAAAGCTAACAAGAGCAGTGATTGTACTGTGTTTAGGTCTGAAGCCATGTTGAGATGCAGATGGGAGATTATTGTTTAGTAGTCAAGGAATTGTCTGTGTATGCATTTTTTAAGAATCTTCTCTATGGGAGGGAGGAGGGCAATTGGTCTGTAGTTTGAGAACTCAGTAGAGGAGCCGCCTTTGTGAAGAGGGATGATATAATAGACTTTCTAGAGTTTAGAGATGTACTGCTCAGAATGGACCAGTTTAATAGGTGAAATTTAGCATAGGAGATGGCATCTGCTGCTAGCCTTAGAAATTCATTGTGGAGTTGGTAAACTGCGAAAGAAGAGGGCTTAAGTTTGGAAAGATATTTTTGATGGTATTAGTTTGAACTGGTTTGATTGAAAAGGAATTAAGGGTTCTGTCTAATTCCTTAGGAATAGATAAGATAGGGGAATCGTGATATTTTTTTTTTCTAGGGAGAGTATAGAGTTAATAAACTGTGAATTAAATTGTGAGGCAATACTATCTTTGGAATTTGTTGTGATTGGAGCTGGGGTTGTGAGCTGTACAGGCTTTAGTAGTTGTTTGATGTCTCCCCAAAATTTCTGGAGATTGTTTTAGTGTTTTTGCTGCATTGTTGTATAGTATAGCCCTTTGTTGTGCCTGATTTGTTTTTTGGCAAGGTTGAGTAGTTGACGGTAGATAAGGGAGTCTTGATTTTTGGTCTTGTGATATAGGGACCAAGCTCTGTCTCTCTGTTTGACGAGCTGCTTGGTGTCATTGGTAAGCCATGGTATGTGCTTGGAGTTAGAACAGGTCTTTCTAAGGGGAGCAAGGTTGTTCAGGATACTGAAGAATTTGTCACTGAAATATTGAACAGCCGAGACAAGGTGCAGATATTTTAAAAGGGACTAGTCACATTGTTGCAGGAGGGATTTGAAGACTTCAGGGGAGAAATGTCTTTTGTTGCAGACAAGTTTGTAAATTATATTTTTAGTAGGGCAAATGCGGTGCCTAGGAAGGTAAGTGGGTGATCATTTAGACTGTCAGGGAATCAGCCAGATTGGTGATAGAGAGAGGGCTTGTTTGTAAGTGTGAAGCCTAGGACTGATTCTTTTTTGTTATTTTTTCAAATCTGGTAGGAAATTGTATAATTTGACAGAAACCATGGAGGTTAATAAAATAAGATGGATTTTCTGAAGAGCAGATGTACCAGTCCAAGTTGAAAACCCTCCTTTATTATTGTTTCTTCACTAAAAGTTGAACCACACCAACAAAGTTCTTCAGTAATGTCTGGGTTGTTACCTGGGTGTATATAAATAGCTATTATAATGATGTGTTTGTTGGAGTTTAGTTAAAGGCAGGTGATTGTGCTGCGGTGGTGCAGTGGTTAGCATTGTCGCCTCACAGCAAGAGATTCTTCCATTCAATTCTCGGCTGGAGCACCTTCTGTGTGGAGTCTGCATGTCCTCTCCGCGGTCGAGTGATGTTAAAGACATGCAGGTAGGTGCATGTGTGAATGGGCGTGCCTCCTTTGAAGGTTGGGCATCGGGCTGGCAACTTGGCACCATAAAAATCCACTGCCAGTCATTAGCGGACCAGAGTTCCACTGTGGTGACCCCTAACCAGGAAAAGCTGAAAGACATGACTTACTAGTTAAAGGCAAGTGATTAAAATTTCAGAATTCAAGAAGTCTGGGGGGGTTGATTTGAAGTTTTTCCAATTTGATAGTATTCTTATATATTAAAGCTATTCAGCAGTTGTTATGGACTGGTGAACTGATGTGTTTATATATAAAAAAGTAAGTACAATTCAATAGTCAGAAGGTGGTTTCTATATATTCACAGTTCTGGATTTTTGTATTTTGTTTATTGTAACTGTTTCTACATATGGTTTCTTTTTATCAGACAGAACAGCATTAAATATAAAATCATGAAGATGAACGTAACAAGAAAGTGAAAAAATAGCAAAATCTAATTACTTAGAGTAAAATAAATATGGAGTTGTAGAGAAATAATTGTTGAAGTACCTTACAACAAGATTGATGGAAAAAACATAATAAATAAATTATGAAAGCCATGAAATGGAAACAGGCATGCATAGATAAGACAGAGCTAAAATCACAGCAAATTTCTAAAATGTAGGGAGAATATTAAAAGTAATTAGAAAAAGACAGATATAGTTACATCCTGGAATATGAAAAATGAAAAAGACCTTAATATGTCCAGAAAAAATATGTCATGTAACACACAGCAGTAGCAGGACCAGTTAATATAGATGTTACATTGTGACTAGATGAAACCAATTAGATTAAAAATCAGTCCTGGTGAAACACAATGCAGAATGATTTTCCCCCTCCCCAGTGTGGTGCAACTTCAAATTGTTTTCATAGAGCAAGGGGTGGGGTGGGTAAAGCCTCCCCACAATACCCATGGCCAGCAGTTTATTTTGTAGAAGAAAACGCAGGGATTTTCTGAGTCAGGTATCACATAAGTGGTTTTCGATGAGGTAAAATGGCTTGGCCTTAAATTTTGTTGGTTTGTATGTTATATCAAGTGTTAAGGAAGACAATCCTTAAAACTGTTTTTACTTTATGCTAATGCTAATAGAGAAAAAATGTATAGGTAAGATCACTGGTACATAAATTTCAGGTGACAAGCACTGGTTAAATTAGGATATAGAGTTTTTATATATCTGTAAACTCAGTCCACCAAGAGGATTTAATGCCAAGCAGTGAAGCTCCGAACACATAGAATAAGTAGATCATTTCCTGCCCTGTGATAAGACATGCCTTGTTTTTACAGCAAGCCAGGGGGTTGTGTACATTATATGCCCAAATAGTTTAGAAAGTACAGGTTGTTCAACTTAATGCAAGAATTATGAGTACAATAAAGTCCTAGGTCACAAAGTCAGCTCTGTGTTTGTTTTCCTTTTTAACGATGGAGGAAATTTGTCATTCAGAATCAAACTGTCAACAAATTGTATAGTTCTTGGCTGCAGTAATTATAATGATATTTCAGCCACTTGCTTTCCTTTGAATTTTGCTGAACAGAATTATTAATGTTATAACATATGTAATTAATCACTTTTCCAGGTTATGGGAATGCCTGGTCCTTTTCTGTATGACTTTGGAGGAGAAGTTATTAAATGTGTGGAGAGTGAATTCATCAGGAACTGTATCGGACAAGTGTTATTACAGCAACTGCATGGTATTTACAAACACAGTGAACAAAGGGAAAGTGGACTATTGATGAGGGGATGTTAGATAAAGAAAATGTACATTCGTTTTTAAAAATGTACGCTGAATGCCTCACTTCTGAGAAGTGTACTCGTACTTGGAACTGTTTATTATTGTTAATGGGGTGTTTACTAGACTGATGATCTCATAACATCCACAAGCCTTTTGCAAACAAGTTACATTTAACTGCAGAAATTAGTTTACCACATTTTGTTTACTTTGACTATGGCACATAAGGTTAAATGTTCCTCATACTTCAGTGTGGACATATCAAGAAGTTTAACTTTTGTTAATAAAATGTAAGCAACTATTGCATCAAAATGAAACAGTATCAGGATTATTTCCTCAGTACCATTTAATGTCTTAATCTTCTTTCTGCACACTTTTATTTTTCACTTTAAGGAATACTACAGTGAAAATAGCATAAGATACCAATTGAAGAATGTTAATGTTTTAAAAAAAAATAACATAGTCATAGGATCACAGGATCATAGGAAGTACAAGGCAACTAAGTCTGAGACCCATGTTTGTCATGCCAGATATCATCCTCAGGATGTACCACCCACTTAGAGAAGGGTCAAACATATCAGGACAGGAATAAATTGGGAGATACCCATCCAGTAATCAAGCCTAGTACAGAAGCAAACAAGGCTTATACTCTGCATAACATGCAGGGGGCAATTTGTTCCTGTGATTTGGAAACCATTAAGAAATGAATCTGTCCCTCTAATTTGCTCTGTTTATATGCTGGTGGAGGTTTGTATCCTAGGTTCAGTTGTTTGTGTGGCTATTCTACTTGAAGTTATAAGAAGTCCATTATGATATTTTTGAGAGGACAAAATGCCAGGCATAGACATACATGTAGAAGTCTAGAGACAGATGATAGGGATAGGGCTTCTAATCTGTCTTGTTAGATGTGGGTAACTTTCTTACTTTCTGAAGCAGCCCAACCACCTTAATTTATGGGTTTTAACTTTCAGCCTGTTTAAAATCCATCTGGTCTGAAAGTTGCCTTGGACAATTGAGGCTATTAGCTATTAATGAGCTGCTTCCTGTAGTGCAGAGTTTGAGTCCCTCAACCTCTGTTTCTATACTGTGCGACTCTGAGCAAGTCTCTTAACCAGACAGTGCTCTGGGGCAATTGTTTTGTTGGACTAGACTCCTCAATGGTCCCCTGAAATGCAAGCCTAGTAACTACTTATGAACCATATCTACCACATAAGGGTTTACCTTTAGTTCTTTTAGCTTGTTTACAATGTCAGTGTGGGGCACAGTGTCAAAGAACTTGGACAAATCCAAATAACTTGTGTGGACTAAGCATACTCTGTCCTTGACAAAAAAAAAACTGTTGTGGGTCACTTTGTATGAGATTTTTATACTAGAGTTCATAAATTGTGAAATCATACATTCCATGACTTTATAAATTATGGGAGTTATGCAGATGGGCGTATAATTGCCAGTGTTTATTGTAGGACCTCCTTTGTGCAGAGGCACCGCTATGACTGTTTTCCAAACCTCCGGGACATACTCTTTGGTTTATCTTAAATTAAACATGTGCAGGAAGGGTTCAGTCATGAAATGTTTGGCAATATTTATGAGGCATCGAGATTAACAAACCAGGTCCATGGAAGTGGCGTTTTAATTGTTATAGAATACAGCCAGGACTTGGTCAAGTTTGGTTTCAAGGTGACTTGGTAAGGAGATGAGTGGACTTGGGGATTTGTGGAATTTTGATGCCTGCTTGTGAAATAAAGTTAGCACTAAATCTAACTAAATTAACAGGTCATAAAACCAGGAACTCCAGTATAATCATTAATTTTCTATCTTAGGAGCAAAGGACTGAGTGTTTAATGAGCTGGCCAGTGCATCTTTAAGTGGTACCAGTTCAATACATTGGTAATGCTTTACTTTTTTTAAACATATTTTTATGGATTGTTAATTGAATGATACAAAATAAAACATTATGAGTGGCAACTGAAATATTTAATATTAACATAAGACACATTTTGAAATTAATAGCAACAATCACATTTCGGTTAAATAATAAAACAAAAAGATTTACATATTTGCAGGTATATTCTTGGACATAATATACTTTACATCTTTTTCCAGTTGATAACAGATTCTTACTTTTTTTAGTGCTAATTTATTTATTTATTTATTTGTCTTTGTTTAATGGGAAAGTCCAACTGGGTAATACCCATTTTCAGCAAAGGCCCAGGCATTATACTAAGTTCCAGTTAAACACAAAGTTGTTACATTTCTGTTTACATTTATACACAAGCAGTAGTCACATTTATGCATTGGAAGATTTTACAGAGGTGGAAATCACTAAAGGGAAAGCCCACATGGAACTTAATGAATCATACAGGCAGCAGTTATACATAATTTTTTTTTGTCATTTCAGTAAGAGGTTGAGTGTATTCTGTTTAAGGAGAGTATTTGGAGAGTATCATATGGTGCGCACAAAGTCTCAGCTTTGTGATGAGCATGTGCAGGACCAGGATTGGTTAAGATCTTCCACAGGATTCACTAAACATATTTTCTCATGCAGGAATAGTGCAGCAGCTCCTGCACGGAATATGGCAGCCGAGTGATCCAGTAAACCAGGCTGGGGGCGTGCACAAGCCTGCCAGCACTATTCTGGAATGGACACCACTGAATAATGCTAATTACCTCATTTGCTGGTGAAAACCATGCAAATGAGATGAATTAGCAATTTAGTAAGCAGACAGGCATCCATACCAGAACAGTGTCTGTTGCAGAAATGCATTCAGTTACTGACCGTGTACGTTTCTGAAAAAATCAAAATGGGGGCATGACACCTCAAAGTAAAGCATGTATTATAATCATTAGGCATACAAATGGCCAAATATATGGCTACTGGCATGGAAAAATGTTGCAAAAATATGAAAATCAAAGTTATTTTTGGCCAATTATGAATGTTTAAGCAATAGGGCAGCGGAGCACAAATGTGATCGTGCCGAAAATAAAAAAATGTGAAAAGACAATTTTAAGTAAAATTTGCATTTTACCATTATAGTGTATGGCATGCAGAATCAAAACAATAACAGGTAACACTGGTTGCTAAGGAGGAAGGCTCTGGTGTAGTGGTGTAACAAGGGACTAAGGCAGTGGGGTATGCAAATGAGCACATTTTACTGAACCACTAAATGGGAGACCATTCTCTGGCTGCACCTAACCATGTAGAAGCTATAAGGCAGTGGTGTAAGCAGGAAAAGCAGCTGACATGAAAAGGGGGTGTGTCATGCTTGGTATAAGCACATTGGAGCTCCACGGCTCCCATTTGAGCTTAGCTAAGCACAGCTAAGCAAGGGTGTGTGTCTGAGGCTGTATTGACTTATTCCATGAAATGAACAGTGTGTTTGCATCCAGGGGAGGGCCATTTCTGCTTCAAAGTGTTTACTTTAGCTAAATGGATTTGTGCGGCACGCACCGGGTCTAAAAAAAAAAAAAACACAGAAATAGCAGAGCTGCTTACATTTGGGCACCGGGTATGCACAGCATGCCTCGGGGCTTAAAAGGGGCTGAAATGGGAAGGGAAAAAAAGGGAAATAGCAGAATAAAAGCAATCAAGTACAAATAAAATAGTAGGTAGGTGGAATGTATCATAGCCAGCCAATCATACAGGCAGCATCTGCAGCACAACAGTATAAACTGTGCAAACAACTTTCAGTCTGTTTTTTCCCACAAACTCTGCACCATTGGTGTACACACTTAGGGGAATTTTAACTGACAAAATGTTAGGGGCTGCTGTCACTTTGATACATCAGTATGTGCTAGAGGCTGAAGGTGGTGAGGAGGATAATGGTGGCAACCACCCCAGGCGGAGGAGGAGGAGAAGTGCCTTCAGACCCAGGGTAACCTACCAGGGGCTACATGATCTGGAGATAATAGAGTGCTACAGGGTGGACAGGGACATACTTCAGCAACTCATCAAGCTGTGCCGGCCTCACCTCAGACCCAGAGCCAACAGAGGGGAACCCATGCCAGTGGATACCCAGGTATGTGTAGCCTTAAGAATACTAGCTACAGGTACTTTCCAAAGACCAACTGGGGACATCCTAGGGGTCTCACAGGCATCTGCATCCATGGTACTCCACCAGTTCCTGGATACCATGCTACCACATGCCGGTGAGCACATTTACTTCCCCAGCACCCATGAGAAGAGGACCAGCAATATGCACCTCTTCCACCATGTACAAAACTACATGGAGGTATTGGATACCATAGACTGCATGCACATCCACATCAAAGCACCACCCAGTGAACAGGGTAGGGTCTACCTAAACCATAAGGGCTTTCAGTCCATCAACTGCCAGGTCATGTGCAATGCCCAGGGCATTATCATTAATGTGTGTGCTGGCAGCCCTGGAAGCTATCATGACTCCCACATCTGGTATTCCTCACAGATGTACCAGGGATTTGCCAGGGGGGACATCCCATATGGCCATCTATTGGGAGATGCTGGCTAAGCACTGGAGCCGTGGATGATGACACCCATCAGAAATGCACACACACCCACTCAAGAATGCCATAATGAGGCACACGCACAAACCAGAATATTATAGAGCATGTGTCTGGGATGCTCAAGTCATGGTCCCGCTGCCCTGACATATCTGGTGGAGCCCTGCAATACACTCCAGTCACATGTGCACACATGTTCATAGTATGTGTTATGCTATACAATATGATCCTGCCGAAGCATCTGCAGCAGGAACAGCACAGGGAAGGGCCACACAGCCCCCGACTATTGCCAAGGTCCCCACAGACTCGGAGGAGGAACCCTCTGAGCCAGCTCCTGTAGGTAGATGGAGGCATGCTTAGTATGCCCTGGCCTTGCAAAGAGCCAATGCATAACACACACACTGACACTGTAGGGACCCAGGGACTGACACCTCTCTCCGACTTGCATGCACAGTAAAATGGATGCCACACACATCACACTACCTGTACCTTACCATATATAGGCAATGTACTGCATGCATACAACATAGGCAGCCCTCGAGCACCATCCTCACAACTGCAACAGGCACAAGGTAAGTCAGTCTTCTTAACAATAAATGAATGGATTAGTATGTTCTGGTATCATATCTATAGTATCACTGTATGCATGCAAGGGAATGGGGTGGCCTACCGGGATAGCAGCAGACAACTGACAGCTATGTGGGACACCAGGAAATGTTTCCCCAACACTGGCCTCCCCAAACTATGCAGTTCCCAAGGTGACAAATTCCACTGCAGTATATGTGGGGGGGGGCAACTAACTGGGGGGGTCATAGGTCACAGGAATGGATGTTAGTGTGGGGATTCCATACTCACCCCTCAGCCTCACCCGGCAAGTCAGCTGTAGAAAACCATAAAGAAATGTCTGGCAAAGGCTCACAAATGGTGACAATAATGAAATACCCCCTACAGACATACACAGTGATAGCACAGTAGGTCTTGCAGTTGCTGTAAGGCTCTGAAGGGTAAAAAGTCTGAAACTCAAATGTATGCCATTACAATCTGACCTGTGGTCTTTAGTGATATGCCTCTAGTCTCCAAGACAGGGCACAATACTATGCTGAATGGAACCAAACTGTAAAGCAAATATCAGCACAATCTGTGCAAATGTGTACAGTTGACAGGTGTGCCCCCAACACACATGTTCCCATAGAAATGCAGTAACATATATGTCTGCAGGGAAATAGCATGATAACTTATTGCATGTCCACAATATTCAGGGGTCAATGAGCTATGTATATGTCTGGTTAATACTGTCAGGATGTGGTTAGCACTTACTTTCGGCTGTTGTGTTGTAGTGGCCTAGGTATAGTGCTGTCTTTGACAGGGCCATGTTCCAAGAACTGCAATGCCAACTATTCTGCATGTCAGCTACACCTACGGTAGGAGTTGTACACACTGTCCAGATGTCAATAGCTGTTAATGCAGGAAAACTGTACAGGTCACGGACAGGGGGCCACACATATGGACAGTACACAGCTTGGAGTAACCTACACAGTGCCTTACCTCTCAACTGTACAGACCTATTGCAGAATGTCCAGACATTTGCATCATAATTGTGGTCTGTATAACATGAAATAGTGGGTGTCTGGCAATTCATTGGCAAATCACATAAGACTAAGGTCAGAAAATAATGACAGATTGTAGTGTCAGACTTCATACCCTATAGAAACACACATGCTAATTCAAAACCTGTTACTGAATCTCCTTTCTAGGTTTGTAAGGCCAATACTTAAAATGGTCCCTATATTTTGGCCTCTGTCCCCCAATCACTTATGGCTTTGTCCAGATGTCTGGCTCTCAGAAGTTGAGAGGTATGGTGCCTAGTAGGACAGCAGGTACCTGAAGGCCATTCTACTGCAAGTGTGAAAAAGGCTGCCACCTTTCTGTGTCAGCACTGACAATATGTCACTGGCCAACACCCATACCCCTGGAATGACCCAGGTTGTCACAGAAGGAGCATAAGTGTGTCTTGTATATCTGTTCTCCTTGTCCTAACATTGCATTTGCCTGCCAGCTATTTGCAAAACAATAAATGGTCGTGTCAAAGCAGCAATAGCAGACAGTGAGGAAGCAGACATCAAACCCATAAGAGCAAACAAGCAAATACCAAACCGGTCGCCCAACTGTCTATCTTTGGCAGAACATTATTAATACCCTGTCCCCATGTGTGAACCATAGTCTGACTGTCATATTTGGGCCTGTGCAGATGTCAGTCTGGGATGGTATGACAGCTAGGCCCACACGTAGCCTCATAATAACCTATAGCAACACAAACTGTCTAAGGACCACAGCAAATGGAGTGGTGCAATGATGGACAACCTGCTAAATAGGTACACTCAGAGGTTTGCAGACCACAACCATGTGTGCGACGTAATTGCATGTACCCCGCCCACATCAGAATTACAAATACATAACAGCAGCCACTGTGGACAAAGCCTGTGACTGGACTACAGAAGGACAAAGAGACACACATAAGGGGAAGGAGAATCACTGGCCAGTCAAATGGAGAATGTGCACACCAGAACAGATTTTGCAGTAACATAGGTGCCATGCAGTGTAAGGAGTCAGTAAACATCACCTGCAAATACACAACACACACACATGTAAGTGGAGGTCCACAACAATACAAAACCCAAACAATGGACACCTCAAAGGCAAAATCACATGAGAACTCCACAAACCTACAGACC
>NC_056744.1:918270184-918305184 GCF_019279795.1 Protopterus annectens
TGTGTGTATGTGGGTGTGTGTGGGTGTGTGTGGGTGTGTGTGGGTGTGTGTGTGTGTGGGTGTGTGTGTGCGTGCATGTGTGCGTGTGTGTGCGTGTGTGTGTGTGTGTGTGTGTGTGTGTGTGTGTGTGTGTGTGTGTGTGTGTCTCACGGCTCTAACATGTTAAGGGCCTCTAAACCCACCATTGGCAATGTAACAGTCCCTGTAATTGCCATCTACTTCAATAGTAGTGACAGACACTGCCACACTCCCATACTGCTGTGCTATCTATATTATGTATCTAGCCCTATCAATCATAAGACTGCTCAGGTAAGGGCTGTGCTCAGCCCATCAGCTACCCCATGTATGGGACTATGACCCTGGGTGCACTACCAGCACAAGAGGCCAGGCAGGTATATGAGATAGCAAACACACATGCTGGTGATTGTCAGGTTAGACTAGCACAGTCTGACTTGTGTCAGGAATACATACCCCAAACCTGTCATACACAGTACCAGCATACCCTCATCAACTGCATGATGGTTGAGTGGATGTGACAGAAATGGCAGGGGCAACAGGTGCTGATAGCTGAATCTGTTGCACTTGACATAATGGCTAAGCTTGTGAGAGACCTAGTGCCAGTATTCATGTAACCTCCTCTGCATTTGTGAGCCTGTGGTCCTATAGACCACCCAGGTGGCATATATGAAGGCTAGGTGGCTGTGACAAGGGTATGTATTCAAGGTCACACTTGTCTGCCACAATTGCCCCTCACACACTGTTGCATGTAAACGCACCTGGTAAACGTACATATACAGCTTACATTGTCTATGAAAAGATCACTGTGTTTCCACTCCACCTTTCTCATCATTGCTACTGTCAGCAGACCCACGGCCTGCAGACACACAGACACCTGGAACACAAACAGAATACAGTACATGACACTACAGTCAGTCAGCAGTACTAACAGCAATAGTGCATTATGGCTAACAAGGTACATACACCTCGATGTGTACCCATAACTACTGCCAGCAGACAGCACCTTACACAGCATGACATTGCTACACTGTACTATAGTCACCCTGTGCATCAGACTCATATGATCATGTCCGTGCAATGATGGTATGGCTAACAGGGTTGTGGCAAAATTATCATCACATGCACAAAGTGTGGTGTTGGATTGCCAGAGGCCTAAGCTGGCCATATGGCTGACATCATGTGTGTGTGTTTGTGTGTGTGTGTGTGTGTGTGTGTGTGTGTGTGTGTGTGTGTGTGTGTGTGTGTGTGTGTGTGTGTGTGTGTGTGTGTGTGTGTGTGTGTGTGTGTGTGTGTGTGTGTGTGTGTGTGTGTGTGTGTGTGTGTGTGTGTGTGTGTCTGAAGGGGTGATGTTCAACTGGGCCGTGCAGAGTAGTTGTGTGTGTTTGGTGGTGACTGGCCTGTGATAGGGATGTGTGAGTGTTTGTCTGTACACCATCAAGTGATGTTGATGCCTGACACAGGGCTATGTTGGACAGCCATGGACCGTACATGGCAGGATGTACAGTTCATCGTCTCCCAGCAGGAATACGGTAACTGGTTCTCCCAGGAGTATAACTGGAAGGACAGATGCTGTACTAGTCCCTGATGGAGACTCCTGTCTGCTGGATCCATTTCCCTGATGGGACTGACCAGAACAATGTGCCTATGGCCTTCTCCTGTGTGGTGTGGACAGCACCCACCCTTTGGTAGTGCTGTTGGTACTGCCACTACGGGACTGTGGATGTGCACAGCCACATGGGCTCACAGCTGATCATGTTGCTGACCTACATCCAGCTGGCCAATGCCATAGTCCCACCACGTGCTCAATCACAGACATTGCACAGTCGAGCAGTGACAATGTCTCACCCCACTGTCTATCCATGACATTGGCAAGATGACATATGGCATCATAAATGCCATGGAGGTCGTCACGCATGGCAGGGAGTGCTGCATTCATGACCCTGAGCATCTGTCTGGTGTTGCAGTCAGTACATGCCTATGCCTCCATGATGGACCTTAACATGCGTCTGGTGACACCTGCTGTGGCACTTGCAACAGGGACTTGATGGGCACCAGTCCTTTGTCGGGCACCCCTGACCATCTGCCTGTGTGTGACCTCAACTGCTCTCTGCCTATGACTGGTGTCTACTCTCACACGTGCCATACTCAACACACTAGCCTGTTCCATGCTACCACCCTTAACCTGTTCATTATCTATGGCTGCTGGGGACTGGGTATGTGTGGGCATACTGACTGTGTGTGGGGACATGGTGGGTGAAAGTGGGATTCCAAACAATGGCATGGATTCAGGCACCAACAACCCCACCTGTGCCTCACTATGACAACCACAGTTATGGGAGCCTGCTAAGACACTGACATCAGGTTGTGAGGGGGAGGGTCACCAACCTCTCTGTTCACCTGTGAGGGGAAGACAAAATATGTAAATTAATACCCTGCAGTATTATGTTTGCTGACGCACACACACACACACACACACACACACACACACACACACACACACACACACACACACACGCACACACAAACACACACACGCACACACACACACACACACACACACACACACACACACACACACACACACACACACACGCTCCTGGAATAGTCTGGCACAGCTGTGACACCTATGGGCCCTCCAGGGTAGACCTTACGGTAGTTCTTCCTGCTGCAATTCATCTCTTTCGCTCTTACTGTAAGGCCCACAATGAAGAGTGACAAATCCTACTGTGTGATGGGGCTAGTATCAGAATAGTAATTGTGGCCAAGACCAAGGCTATTGAGGTGAGCTATACAGTGTCACCAAGTGCATATGCATGTACTTTAAGAACTGACTTACTGTTATATAGACCACACACAATGACAAGGTCTAATGATATGTGATGATAACTGATGAAGGGACAAGACTATACACTAGCACTGCAGTACCTACACAGTTCAGACTCACAGGGATTCATTTCAGACAACATAGCAGGACAGTCTGCAATACATACAGGAAACATGTAAAGTACTAGGTGCATAGCCACATAAGATGATACCTGGCTATTGGTCCTGATGCCCTCATAAGCCTGGCCTAGACTTTTGCACATGTCCCTTCCAAGCCAGCACCTGTTTCCCCTGTCCAGCTGGAACACAAGCAAGATCCCAGGGGTGTCCCATCCATTTCCCATACAGTCGTCCAGCTTCTTCTTCAAGAGGGCTATACACATACTCTGCTAGACATGGGGAGGGAATGTATTTTACAGACAGTATATTGTGTGGGACACTACACTATCTTGCCAACAAGTACTATACATGTCACAGACCAGGTGAGGGTATGCGTGTGTGATGCGTGAGTGGGGTTTGTCTTACAGATATAAAGAAATGCCATCAAGGCTGGTTTGGAAATGGCCTTGTATGCCAGACACAGGTAACCTATGATAAGTCTGTATGACAATGAGTACAGGGACAGGGCTTTCAGCCTACCTGTATAGGATAGGTTTTACAGACCCTGGATTTGCCTGGTCAGGAACCTCTGTAGTCTCTGCAACTGCTGCATTTTCTTGGCAAGGTACATGCCAAAGGAGCCATTGTACTTGGTAATGCATCTGATAAGGGTGGCGTACAGGGATGTTGTGGCCTCCTGGTTCCTGGATGACATACCGGTATTTGTGAGGTGGGCCATGTAGGCAGCCTTCCATACAATGGTGCCCACGTGGTGGGAAACTGTCAGGTTGCTACCAACCTTGGTGCACAAGTTACCTCACACCTGATTGCATGCTTAGTACATTATTGCTGTCATATTTAGTGTGGATGACATCTGCCACAGCAGGGAGAATGATGCCTCTCCTGGCATTCAGTTTGCAGAAATGCTTCTTGCACCAGTCATTAATTGGGTGAAGGCCTCTTGGGGGGTGCTCACATCAGTAGAGGAATGTAAGATAGTGGCCAGCTTGCAAGCATCTGTACACCTGGTCAGCCACTGACCACTGCTTTTATCCTGTACCTCAGATACGTATATCTCAAACAGTAGAGGACTCCAGACCAATCCTTGTGGTACACCACTTTGGAAGACTCTACTACTAGAGGTGGGTCCCACTACTTTGACCAAGTGATTACTATCATTGGGCCAGTTAGCTACCCATCTGGTAACATACAGGTTGATGCCTTCCTGTGTAGCCATATGTATCCTGGCCATCTGGGGATTATTGTGAGAGAATTGGGCTAGGTGTAGGTAGGCATTGTTCATCATCCTCCCCTCATCATTGTGTTTGTTGACCACTTCAGAGAGGTCGACCAAGTTTAACAGGCAAGGCCTGATCTCCCTTTGACATTACCACACTGTGTGGGCTCAGGCATTTTGAGGTTGCCAATGTCCCTGTTCATAATGTCCTTGATATTGCCTTCCATGCCCTTGCAGAGCAGGCTAGTTAGGCTGATGTGCATATGATTGGCTGGGTCAGTGGATTGCTCCGTCTTTATGTATAGGGATGACAGAGGCTGTCCTCTGTGCAGATGGGATGACAAAGTTCAGGCTTTGGTTAACTACAGTGCATACTGGATCTGAGAGCTCATGCTTCTGTTCATGTAGGATGCAGCCAGGGATGGTATCAGGCCTATGGAGACTTCTGTGTGTTGCCTTTGAGAGGGCATTACAGACCTATTTCCTGATGATGAGGAGAGGGGGGCAGGTGCTGTACATGCACGGGTTTACCAATGGGGGGACAGGGGGTGATGTTTACACTTTAACTGTCTGCAGCCGGTCACCTATATCAATGCAGTATGTGTATGTGGTGTTATTGATCACCACTACAGAGCAGATTTGTGTGCTGCCTCTGGGATTGCAGACAAATGTGTGGAAGGCCTTGTGATTGGCCTTTGTGGATGTGTCCAATTTGCACTCAAAGATATCCTCAGGGTAATTCACCTGTGACCTTATTTGCTTGTACAGACCCAGGTGACATTGCTTTTAATAAGGCAGCTGTTCCTTCTTGGTCCTGTCCAGCAATTATTTCCACCTATTATGGCATTTGTTATTGCTGCTGTCCACCATGGATGTTTACCCTACCTTGAGGTAGATGATGTTGTCCTGTCAGGTATTGCTGAGTCCATACAGCTATGTAGGTGCCCACATAGTATTGTGGTGTGGGCCTGGACACTACTGCTTGTTCCAATTGATGGGACATTGATTGTAAAGCTACTTCTACCTGCTCTGAGGAGATTTATAGTCAGTTGTGTAAATTTCATTTTGTTTGACCCTGACAAGGGAGGCAGGGGAGATGGTGACCTGAACACTGATGGCTATGTGGTCAGATTTTACCAAGGAGGGTGACACTGTAGGAGTGCTACAGTGGCTACTCATGTTGGTTAGGACCAGGTACTGGATATTTCAACCTGTTGTAGGAGTGTTGACCGGCTGATCCACTGCATTGCCATTGACAAAGCCAAGAAATCTCTGTGCATTCATGTTCAGGTGGCATATGTCATGCACACTATGGTTAGGTAGTTGAAGTCACTCAAGAGCAGGGTAGACGATTGAATCCTGACATATTCTAACAAGTCCCAATAGGTGTGGTGGATGCAAACTGTCATGCTTGGAGGCCTGTAGTTAGCTAAGATTTGAGTAGATATTTTGTCAACTGTTAACTGCACTCAGGATGTCTCCCATGCGTCATACTGTTTGGCCAGTCTGACGGTGTGTATGTGTATGTTAATGTTCAACACTCCACCTCCTGTGGCTTTGCAGCCCTCCATTTGGGGTCTAAACATATGATGGGATGAGTAACCTGGCAAGGTTAGTGTGCTCTCCACAGCTACAAAGCAGGTGTCAGTGACTCCACAAATATCGGCATCCTATAGGACAAGGTATGCTTGCATTGGTATGAGTTTCATGCTAAGACACCTAGCTCCTGTTAGAGCAAGACATCTGCACAAAGGCACACATCACTGGTGGGCAAAGACTGGAAAATAGTGTCACTTTATGAATCTAGCGAAAACACACTTAGTTGCCAGCAAAGATGGTGTCACATTCACAGGTCTAATCCACAGGATATGACATCTAACAATAAAATGGGTTGCCAGTGATGTGCCAGACAATACACAACTTTATGAGACACTGACTACAAATATGAGGCAGACATGAGGTCAGTCTGCAAAAGTCTGGACAGTTGTCAGGTATGGGCTCAGTATATAACATACAGTTCAACACACTCTTCTGTGCCTGTTGTGTACTATGCACATACCCTATATAAGTCTCTTACATTTGTAAGACAAACATATGTATCATAGTAGCATTCACAGCTGACATATGAATATTTACATCTCAGGTAGCTGGCCTAGCAGTTGCACACTCAGTATTGGACAACAGACACTCCAGTAGTAGTCATACATGAGCTGACCTTTGCTGGGGCCAGAGATGTGATCCATGTCAATGCAGACAGGGCAAATAGGAATGGCCATTGGAGCTGGACAGCAGCATGTAAGTCCAGCAGGTCTTGTTGTGACCTAGTGTTAACTTCCTATTTGACATTATTGCATCCCCCTTCTGCATTCCATTACAAGCTTACGTGATTGAAATACCTGTTATAGTGCTGAAGAGTTTCCTCAGAATGATGGAAATGGTTAGGTTTGTGTAGTCGCAGTCTGAATTTGTGCAGATGGGTTCAGACCTGTGTTGCATAGGCAGCAGCTTGCCTTTTGTAGGTAATGCTCATGAGCAGGTGATGGCCCGTGCAGCAATCGGTGTCACCCACTTGCTACTTGCATCCAGAGCAGCTGTGTTGTCTTTCCATTAGCCAATGCCATAGCAACACCGTGCTATAATTAAGTCCTTCATGTGGGCCTTGCCCCTTTTCCTTTCCTGTGTGGAAGACATTATGGAGGTGTGGGGGCTACAGCTTCACAGACGAGAGGTGGAAATACCTCTCAGGACAAGACATGTGGAGACAGCCCAACAGCATGGGGGACAAAGCTCCAGAATTGGGTACAGATTGTAAGCATTGCTGTTATACACATAGAGGACTGCTAGATTAACAGGGTTTGTCTGGACATGCATTTTCTGCGTGACTTGATGTCTGATAGTGATGTGTCTCTGACATACCTCTTAACTGTCCAGATGTCCACAGACTGCCCAGAGATTTGCCTGTTATGTTTGGTCGGTTCCTCAGACACTATCTGTTTTTGTGAAATCAGTAGGATAATGTGAGGACTGTAGTCAGTAAATGTTGACATCCATTAGTGTTTCAGACATCATATCCTTCAGGGATGTTATGTTACAACAAACCCTGTAACACCAGCAACTGTTTCAGTTTGCAACACCATTATGTGAGATATGTCCCTCTCTCCAGCCGCCTGTCCCTCAAGTATGTCATGCTTTGTCCAGATGTCTTGCAGTAAGAGGTTCAAAGGTATGGTATATCATTATTTAGTGACTGCACTCCTGATATCATCCCAGTGACTTAGTAGAGTCCAGTAAGTGGTATGAGGTAGTGGCCATAAATATGGTCCCACAACCTAGACATTCTGTGGAAATTTTTACAGGTGAGAGTTAGGTATGTCTGGCCATTGTTAACAGACTGCCAAAATTGTGTAGCAGTGTTGTGTGTAAATGTTTGTTAGGCTGAGTAGGGAGAGTATCAGATGTGAGTGTCATAGATCCTTTTCTATCTGACTGTGCATGCTGCTACAGTTGCTGGTGGTCTATCAGGTGTATATGTTTGTAGGGGCAGACTGAGAAATGTCCTGTAACACTTCAGTATTCCCAGTAGACTGTGAGTTGGGCCAGTATATGTTGGTGTAGTGTGTGACTGGCAATCAGGATATGTTTGTTCAAACAGTCGTTCTGCTCAAGAGTTCATTTGGGGTACTGGTATGTTGCTGTGACTGTGGTTCAAATGGTTGTGGGTGGACATTTCTGCACCAATATCTGATTTTCCCTACAGCTCCATTCCTGTAGTGCATGATATATTTGGAAATACATGGGTAGTTCCCCAGAGCTGATTTGGGGTAGTGTCGTGTTGATCTTACTGTGGTTCAGAAGGTGCTGGGTGACACGGTTTGCAGCTGTCACTGTTTTTTCTCTTTTGTTACGTGACTGCAGTCATACCTCTCTATTGTCCAGATGTCCAAACACTGTCCAGATGCGTGGCACATATGTTTGGTCTTTTCCCCATAACAGTTGCGGGTTTCTGACAAATCACTGGGATGATGTCAGCATTGACATCAGTAAATGATGACATTCATTTGTGTTTCAGACCGCGAATCTAATAAGGAATTATATGTTAAATCAAACCACGCAACTCTAGCAGACTTTTACACGTATAACAGCCATATTTCAAAGATGTCACTATTGTTTGCCCTTTATCCCCCCACTTTTTCAGGCTTTTTGCAGATGTCTTGCAGTAAGAGGATTTATATATATATATATATATATATATATATGTATATATATATATATATGTTGTTGTTGAGTCTTTTGGCTTTTTCCCGGTTAGGGGTCGCCACAGCGGAACTCCGGTCCGCTAATGATTTGTAGTTGATTTTTACGTGCCAAGTTACCAGCCCTGATGCACAACCTTCAACGAAGGTACGCCCATTCACGCATGTCTCCACACAGAAGACGCTCTAGCTGAGAATCGAACCGGACAGCATCTTACTGTGAGGCGACATTGCTACCGCAGCACCACCATATATATATATATATCTATATATATATATATATATATATATATATATATATATATATATATATATATATATATATACACACACATACACACACACACACACACACACACACACACACACACACACACACACACACACACACACACACACACATATATTTATTTTCCCTTGTGTTAAATGACTGTAGTGCATGATATGTTTGGAATAACATTATAAACTCCTACAGCTCAGATGGTGTATAGGTACATTAATGTGATTGTAGTGCAAAGGGCCCTGAGTTCAAGACTTGGAAGTGATTGCTTTTTTCATTAATATTAAATTACCAGAATGCATATGTTGGTAAAAGCATTGCAAATTCCCACAGCTCAGATGGTGTGATTGTTGTGCCAGCATCCTGGGTTCGAGACTTAGCACCGCTGGTTATTTTGTTGCTGGGCAGAACAAGGGCTGATGGAGACAGAGTGATTAAGGCACTTTTAAGCAATTGTAAGTGGGTTTGTGTGGGATTGCATGAAGCTAAGTGATGCTAACAGATGATTAAGCTCTCTTAGTTTCACTTAGCACTACTTATACCCGTGCTAATTTTAATTAAAGAAAAGAAAAAAGGGTGATAGGAAAATGGTGAAATGGCAGCAAGCAGGAGGTAAAACATTAGGAAAAGCAGCTAGGGATGTGCAGGATGGATGTAGGAAAGGACCATATCTTTACATTTCTTCTGCAGCAACAGCTGTGAATAATGTGTAGAATTTGGAATTTACAGCCTCACACCCCACAAGGAAGGGTGCTGACAACATACATTTGTAGAATAATTTTGGGTAGATTGATTAATTTCACTGTACATGGGGCAAAATGTAGAGCTATGTATGGGGCAATAATGTTTTTTGTGGGACAGATGCCCTTTTTGTTCTAGGTTATAGTGAGATGTTGGGGAAGGTCTGTAGGTATGTTTGGGGAGGTAGGTTTGGCAGGATAGTTAGCATTTGCAGACAGACAAAACACAAAAGACAGCAGACAGGGGCAGTATATGGGACATGAGGAGGTACACACCTTTGACGAGGTGGGTGGCTGGGAATAAGAGGCCCATAATCTGCCAAATGGATACAGTGAGACTAAGGTCCCCACCCATGGGCAGCCACCACTGCACCTTCACGGCCCTGAAGGTGGCTGTGCTAGGGTCTGTACAAGAGGGCAGCCTGCCCCTCGAGGTGCACCAGGCGGCCCTCCATCTGGCACAGCTGCCCACCCAACTCAGAGCAGATGACACTGCACATCATACCCTAGAAAATTCTGTGGGTGATGGGCTCCTCTCCGTGCCCAGGGAGGGGATGGGCCCTGTCCCCTGAGGCAATTCAACCCAAAAGTGGTGCAGGACCAGTGAAGGAGGATGTTCTGGGTTGGGTCCCAGATGTGCTGGGCCCAGTGCCACAGCCAGATGGGGTGGGACAGGCGGATTCGCTGGGATCTGCCTTCCCAAACATGCTATGGTGTTGTGGTTTTCCCAGATATATTGGTTATTCATGAACAACACATTGCAAAATTACAGAAATAAATTGAAACAGGCAAAGGCAAGGAACCAGCCAACCACAATTTTTAAAAATTGTGGTTGGCTGGTTCCTTGCCATTGCGTATTTCAATTTATTTCTGTGGTTTTTGGACTTTTCAGTTTGTTTGTACATTGCAAAATTAGTTATAACAGCATGCAGGGGTGTTTCCATTAACCCAAACCAACAGATTTGAAACAGTTGCATAGCAAACAGAACACATGCATAAATGGAACAACAGTAAGCATTTTAATAGGAACCCTAATGGTATGGGGCAGACTGGGTGAACTGTGGCTACTTTACTGGAGGGGGCTTTACATACTTGACAAAGAAGGGGTACCCTGCAATGATGTTGTGTGAGTCTGCTACTAGCATAGTTCACCTGGATTCCTATCTGTGTCCAGGATGATTGGCAGCAGTGACCACTAGCTGTGACAGCGTGACACTTGAGAGACATGTACCGGGAAGAGGGCATGGTGTATGTACCTATCCTGCTATTTGATGGCATGGGGTTGGACAGTGGAACAGTTGTACATGGTGTATTGTTATACCCTTCAAACAGCTACTACAAACATTTCATTACCTGTAAGACCTGTGGAAAAAATATTGGTTATCCCTATCTGACTGGTTCTACAAATATAAAACAAAAAAGAAAAAAGTGCCAGAATGCTGAGTAATCCACAAACTGGTAGGAAGAAGAACAAAAGAACTGTTTATTCACATACTAAGTGTTTTCACCCTATGTCCATAGGGCATCATCAGAGTGAATTAACACAAAAAAACTCTACACTTATACAACTCTAAAATATAACGCGCCCACTACTAATTATAAAATGCTGTGCCAATTAATTCTTAAAGAAATATAGTTAAAAACAATCACACATTAATAAATGTACTATAATATTAAATAACTGGATGACTAAATAAAAATATATATAACCATGCACAAATGAATATAAATATACATAAATATGTGCAAATCTTGCTATAAATAAATAAGTTAAGTTAAAAAACTTGACTAACAGAAGTGGACCAAAAAAACATATATGTATTTTAAACCTGCATATGTGACATTACAAAAAAGTGTGGGGGGGTATTATTATAAAAGAGACATTATTTCTAGTGGTCACCTTAAACCTGCAATGCTCTTAACTTCAATACAGAACTTAATGATATATTATCATTAATACCTGGAGATATAGTTGCATTTGTCCTCAATTGTATTCTAACTCCAAATTCTCTAGGTATAGGTTAACATCACCCTCTCTAAAATGGTCAACAATTCTGTCAATAATAAAAAACAAGAATTTATTGAAACCCTCACATTTCACTGAATTATTATAAAGTGCACTTTCCTTCTTACTTTTTTAATGTCCCTTACATGCTCTAATATTCTTTCTTTCAATTTTCTAGTGGTTTTACCCACATAGAATGCTGAACAGGTCAAACATGTAGCTATATAGACCACCATCCTAGTATTACAATTGCCTGGACTGGGTATCGAACATTGGTACCCGTCTACCATGACATATGGCCCTGTGTTAAAAAACTTACATGCCTTATACATGTTACACGTAGACATCCTAGATACTATCCTTTTCGTGTTACATGTTTTTTCAAATAGATTCTTAAGGTTGGCACCTCTAGAAAAAGTCACTTTAGGAGCCAATCCTAACATATTTTTAATGTCAGGACTTAAAATCTGATTCCATGAATTGTTGACCATAGTCCGTATTTGTATAGCTTTATAATTAAAAGGCAATACTAAAGATGTATTATAATCTGTCACCTTTAATTTCGTGAATGTAGTCCCTGTGTTGGTATGCAAGACAGGTAAGAATTTTTCTTTTCTTTTTCTATGTACTTCATTCCTAATTTTAATCAGTAACTTATTTGGGTAACCTCTTTCTTGAAACATACCTATAAGACTAAACATTTCCAGTTCAAAATCACCTTCACTACTTGTCAGTCTTGAAATCCTAACCATTTGGCCCTTTACTACACTCTATTTTTGATGGTTGGGGTGACAGCTGTTGTAATGTAGGAGGGAATTAGAGTATGTTTTCTTTCTATGCACTCTAGAAATTAATTTCTTATCATTTTTATCCCAAATTCGTGTAATGTCAAGAAAATCAATGCTCTCATTACCAACTTTATATGTAAAGTTCAAAAATAACGTTGTAGAATTTAAATAACTAATAAATTCTTCAAGCTCACCTACTGAACCTTGCCATAAGATCAGTATGTCATCAAGGAATCTTAACCATGTGGTCACTTTACCATACAAGTTGTGTTCAAAAACAAAGTTTTCCTCCCACTTAGCTAATACCAGGTTAGCATATATGGGCACACATTTAGCTCCCATAGCTGCACTCATTGTTTGATGGAAAACTTCGCCTTCAAATAGTAGGAAATTATTCAATAACACTAGCTCCATCAAATCAACTAAAAGCTGTCTTTTCACATTGTGCATTCCCTTTTTGTCAAACAGGGCATCTCCAAAAAGCACCAAGCCTTGATCATGTGGTATAGAGGTGAATAAATTTGTGACATCAACTGTAACAAATAAAAAGTCATCATTAATGGAAGTGTCCCTTAAGATTTCTAAACAGTGCCACGAATCCTTTAAAATGTGTTTATAATACTGTACACAATTTTTTACACCAGATGTCTATGTATGCTGCTATAGTCACAGTTTTTGAGCCAGTCGCAGAGACAATAGGCCTAAATGGGGGTGGGGGTGGGGGTTGTGTAAATCTTTGTGGATTTTTGGAATTCCAAATATCTTAGGTGTTATTGGGAAATCAGTCATATATTTGTACTCTGTATAATCAAGCACATTCTGGGTTAAAAAATCATGTAAGACCCAGTCAATTTTACTATATGCTCTCCACATCTCATTAATAGAGACCCTCTCATATATTTCAGTGTCATTTAACAACTCATAGATTCTACATACATAATCCTGGTGATCCATCAAAACAACCCCCCAACCTTGTCAGGCTTCATAACTCTAACCTGGTTATGTTCTTTACGTTGTTTCAACACATTCCTTTCATCTCTTGTTAAGTTGTACTCCTGGTGTTTTCCTGAATTCTTAAGAATACATCTTATTTAATTTTCACAAACAGTCTCAAATGCAGCTACATGTAAATTACTTGGTGGGACAAATGTAATTTTCCTTTTTAGCTGTGTAACATAAGGTACAACTGACTTCTTTTTGCCATGAAAATATAACTTCAGGTGTAATTGTCTAATAAAAAGTTTAAAATTACTTAATACTTTAGCAGCATCTTGCTTAAAACTTGGCACAAATGAAAAACCTTTACTAAACAAGGTCATATGCACTTCACTTATGGTGTGCTGCGAAAAATTATACACAATAAAACCATTTTTAGAAATACAGTCACATACAAATTGATCAACAGGTACCACATCATTGAAATGACCTTCATAGTTAGAACTATGTCCATTCAACATAATGTCACTAACACCTAGTTCCTCCACTGGTGTTGTTGGTAGAAGGAATTCCTCCCTTGTTTCCCCCCATTGTCTCTGTTGTCTGTTTTCTATTCTCTTGGACCTTCTTGGGAGTGGATGCTGTTCTAAAAAATCATTGTTAACAGTCTCACTTGATGGCTCACTGTCCCTGTTAAATTAATCTTCAGAACTGTTAGCCAAACCATTTTGTCCCTTAGCATGCTTACTAGGTAAAGGGTAAACAGTTTTATGCATGTAATCATTAGTATCTCTTAATATTTTCTTTTGTTTTCTGACTAATTTTTTTTTCATATATTTGTCTGTTTCAATGAAAATAGAATGGTATATATGCTTGTTAGCTTCAAACAGCAAGTCACTATTTAAACTGTTTATTTCAGTTATTTATTTTTCTAGTACACACAGTTTACGATCATTTTCTCTAATAATAATCCGCACTAGGTCTGACTCAGTGCGGTCAAAAAGCTCCAATAGCTCACCATGCATGATCAATCCTCAGGCTGTACTACTAACACTACATCCCACACCAGGGACTTCAGGACCTAGTGTCTATAGACCTGAGGTGAACAACCGGTCTAAAAACGATGGTCGGATGAATTCAGCAAGTGGATCATTGTGGAATTTCAGTTCAATAATGAAATTACCACAATTACAGTCTACGGACCCCCCCCCCCCGCTCAAGGGGAGGGGTATGGTACAGTCCGCACACAGCTCCATACATTTGAGAAGTTGTTAAGAAAGTTCAAGGGCCTGCAAGCTGACAATCTTCACTTAAAATGTTCATTGGAACTAAACCAAGTGCCAAAAGGCTTAAGAATATGGAAATTTCCCAATGAGACAGAGACAGGATCGATCATGCATGGTGAGCTGTTAGAGATTTTGACCACACTGAGTCAGACCTATTGCAGATTATTATTAGAGAAAATGATCGTAAACTGTGTGTACTAGAAAAAGAAATAACTGAAATAAACAACAGTTTAAATAGTGACTTGCTGTTTGAAACCAACAAGCATATATACCATTCTATTTTCATTGAAACAGACAAATATATGAAAGAAAATTTAGTCAGAAAACAAAAGAAAATATAAGAGGTACTAATGATTACATGCATAAAACTGTTTACCCTTTACCTAGCAAGCATGCTAAGGAACAAAATGGTTTGGCTCACAGTTCTGAAGATGAATTTAACAGGGACAACGAGCCATCAAGTGAGACTGTTAATGATTTTTTAGAACAGCCTCCACTCCCAAGAAGGTCCAAGAGAATACAAAACAGACAACAGAGACAATGGGGGGGGAGGGGAACAAGGGAGGAATTAATTCTACCAACAACACCAGTGGAGGTACTAGGTGTTGGTGACATTATGTTGAATGGACATAGTTCTAACTATGAAGGTCATTTCAATGATGTAGTACCTGTTGACCAATTTGTATGTGACTGTATTTCTAAGAATGGTTTTAATGTATAATTTTTCACAGCACACCATAAGTGATGTGCATATGACCTTGTTTAGTAAAGGTTTTTCATTTGTGCCAAGTTTTAAGCAAGATGTTGCTAAAGTATTAACTAATTTTAAACTTTTTATTAGACAGTTAAACCTGAAGTTATATTTTCATGACAAAGAGAAGTCAGTTGTACCTTATGTTACACAGCTAAAAAGGAAAAGTACATTTGTCCCACCAAGTAATTTACATCTAGCTGCATTTGAGACTGTTTGTGAAAATTAAATAAGATGTATTCTTAAGAATTCAGGAAAACACCAGGAGTACAATTTAACAACAGATGAAAGGAACATGTTGAAACAACTTAAAGAGCATAACCAGGTTAGAGTTATGAAGCCTGACAAGGGTGGGGGGTTGTTTTGATGGATCACCAGGATTATGTATATAGAATTTATGAGTTGTTAAATGACATTGAAATGTATGAGAGGGTCTCTATTAATGAGATGAAGAGAGCATATAGTAAAATTGACTGGGTCTTACATGATTTTTTAACCCAGAATGTGCTTGATTATACAGAGTACAAATATATGACTGTGGATTTCCCAATAACACCTAAGATATTTGGAATTCCAAAAATCCACAAAGATTTACACAACCCCCCATTTAGGCCCATTGTCTCTGCAACTGGCTCAAAAACTGAGCTTATAGCAGCATACATAGACTTCTGGTGTAAAAATTGTGTACAGTATTATAAACACATTTTAAAGGAGTTGTGGCATTGTTTAGAAATCTTAAGGGACACTTCCATTAATGATGACTTTTTATTTGTTACAGTTGATGTCAGAAATTTATTCACCTCTATACCACACAATCAAGGCTTGGTGCTTTTTGGAGATGCCCTGTTTGGCAAAGAGGGAATGCACAATGTGAAAAGACAGCTTTTAGTTGATTTGATGGAATTAGTGTTATTGAATAATTTCCTACTATTTAAAGGTGAAGTTTTCCATCAAACAATGGGTGTAGCTATGGGGGCTAAATGTGAGCCCATATATGCTAACCTGGTATTAGCTAAGTGGGAGGAAAACTGTGTTTTTGAACACAACTTGTATAGTAAAGTGATTACATGGTTAAGATTCCTTGATGACATACTGATCTTATGGCGAGGTTCAGTAGGTGAGCTTGAAGAATTTATTAGTTATTTAAATTCTACGTCATTTTTGAACTTTACATATAAAGTTGGTAATGAGAGCATTGATTTTCTTGCATTACACTAATTTGGGATAAAAATGATAAGACATTAATTTCTAGAGTGCATAGAAAGAAAACATACTCTAATTCCCTCCTACATTACAACAGTTTTTAACCCAACCATCAATAAATGAAGTGTAGTAAAGGGCCAAATGGTTAGGATTTCAAGACTGACAAGTGGTGAAGGTGATTTTGAACAGGAAATGTATACTCCTGTAGGTGTGTTTCAAGAAAGAGGTTATTCAAACAAGCTACTGATTAAAATTAGGAATGAAGTATGTATAAACTGAAAAGAACAATTCTTACCTATCTTGCATACCAACACAGGGACTACATTCACAAAATTAAAGGTGATAGATTATGATACATCTTTAGTATTGCATTTTAATTATGAAGCTAAACAAATACGGACCATGGTCAACAATTCATGGAACCATATTTTAAGTCCTGACATTAAAAATATGTTAGGATTGGCCCCTAAAGTTACTTTTTCTAGAGGTGCCAACCTTAAGAATCTATTTGAAAAAACATGTAACAAGAAAAGGATAGTATCTAGGATGTCTAACTGTAACATGTGTAAGGCATGTAAGTTTATTAACACAGGGCCATATATCATGGTAGAGGGGAACCAACATTTGATACCTAGTCCAGCCAATTGTAATTGTAATACTAGGATGGTGAGCTATATAGCTACCTGTTTGACCTGTTCAGTGTTCTGTGTGGGTAAAACCACTAGAAAACTGAAAGAAAGAATATTAGAGCATGTAAGGGACATTAAAAAAATAAGAAGAAAAGTGCACTTTATAATCATTCAGTGAAATGTGAGGGTTTCAATAAATTCTTGTTTTTTATTATTGACAGAATTGTTGACCATTTTAGAGAGGGTGATGTTAACCTATACCTAGAGAATTTGGAGTTAGAATGGCAATTGAGGACAAATGCCACTATATCTCCAGGTATTAATGATAATATATCATTAAGTTCTGTATTGAAGTTAAGAGCATTGCAGGTTTAAGGTGACCACTAGAAATAATGTCTCTTTTATACTAACACCCCCTTTTTTGTACTGTCACATATGCAGGTTTAAAATACATATATTTTTCTTTGGTCCACTTCTGTTAGTCAAGTTTTTTAACTTAACTTATTTATTTATAGCAGGATTTGTACATATGTATGTGTATTTATATTCATTTGTGCATAGTTATATATATTTTTATTTAGTCATTCAGTTATTTAATATTATAGTACATTTATTAATGTGTTTGATTGTTTTTAACTATATTTCTTTAAGAATTAATTGGCACAGCATTTTATAGTTAGTAGTGGGCATGTTGTATTTTAGAGTTGTATAAATGTAGATTTTTTTGTGTTAATTCACTCTGATGATGCCCTATGGAAATAGGGTGAAAGCACTTAGTCTGTGAATAAACCATTCTTTTGTTCTTCTTCCTACCAGTTTGTGGATTACTCAGCGTTTTGACACTTTTTTATTTTTGTTTTATGTGTATATGCTCCTTTGAGCAAGTTTGCTTTATTTTGTGTTTCTACAACTATTCAAGATTTCTTGAGTGTATATATGCACATATCTCAGTACCACTTCCTGGATTTGAACCATGTTTTAGTGTGCTAAAATGAACTAAAAGGCTGTTTCTCATCACACTGGGCTACTGGGGAACTGCTGTCCCTTGTTTGATTGTTTTCTGCCTAATACTCTGTGGGTTAGACAGTCTGACCTTGTAATCCTGAGATTCATGCATGACAGATAGTTACTGTACTGTAAGTGAAGTACGGAAATGCCTTCTTCGGATTATCGCTGCCAAACTGTTGAAAAGTTCAAATACAGACTGCTGCAAGTACAGTTGACCAACCACAAGGATGTAAAACACGAAATCCAATTTAATCCAGGTAAGACCAGGCGAAAGCGCTTGTGTTGTGGATTTTGTGCAATAAATTCTCTTCGTGTTGGATTAAATTGGATTTCGTGTTTTACATCCTTGTGGTTGGTCAACTGTACTTGCAGCAGTCTGTATTTGAACTTTTCAACAGTTTGGCAGCGATAATCCGAAGAAGGCATTTCCGTACTTCACTTATTGGTTTTTGTGTTTTGGGTATGCTTAGTTACTGTACTGTGTAGTAATCCTTTGAAATTATACAATCTGGAAAGCAAAGGTTAACACAAGGCACTGCAGCAGGGGACACACTATAATACATTTGACATTAGTATTCATGGTTCAGCTCTTAGTGCATAACATATGTTATATTTCATTTATATCTTGATTTACAGCTCCACAAGCTACTGTTTTGCATACTAGCTGTTTCTCAGAACAACCTCTGTTAATTCATGCTGTCAAAGCCATATTTTCTGTGCAAAACCTGCACACTTTCTATTTCTACAACAAGTAGAAGTTCCTCAGTCTGAGGAAGTTAAGACATTGGTCTTGACGAAAAGTGTATCGCTATTTTAACGCACTTAAATTAAAAGTTTTAGTATTTTTACGTTTTTTCACGAGTCGTGATTTAAGCTACTTGCGGAGAGTCTTGGTTCCGTGGAATTTTTGTTTGGAAGTTTTGGTATAATTTCTCAACATACCAGAATAAACACAACAGTTGGTGGTTTAGGTTTTTATTGTTGTTATATGACACAGTGCTCTACTACTGCATATGCTGTAGATGATTATTAGTCTGGCAAACTTTTCTTTAATCGTTAGACACACTATACAGTAAACAATTTGCTTCTAATTTATTTCACTATAAACTCCAAGGTAGATCTTTACTCACCAACCTGTCAGTGCAGCCTTGTGAGTCTGTCTGCATGGACCTCAGTATTGCCAGCCCTTTCTACTGCAGCTGTAGGGGGATAAAACAAACATTATGCATACATGTCTATCCCATACTCAGGCTAGAATTTGGTACAGCTATATCTATGGTACTTAAAACTGCTGGAGCATGGTTGTCCCAAGCATCTTGGATCCATTGGGCCAAGAGTGCCCCCTTTCTTCTGCTTTAGGTCATCATAGTGATGCCATATCTGCTCACCAGTTTGGGGAATGCCAGTGGCACTGGTGAGATCATGTGCCAGATGGTCCAAGGCTTCCACTTTATACTGTGAGCCCTGGTACAGGCCTTGCAGCAGTCTGTCATCATGGTTTGCTACAAGGAGCCCAGCCATGACTCTGGACTCCAAAATGCACCAGCACTGCACCCAAATGAGTGAGCCCACACCAACACCTGACATAGTTACTACTCAGAGAAAGCTACAACAGATTATGGCTGTGTTCCTGCCTGTGCCATTTAAATAAGTCTATACGCCCACCCTTTGCTGTCATTGAACCATTTTGAAAATGCTGAGCTCAGCTAAGCATTGAGAAAACCTGCTAAGCTGGGTTGAACAGTGCTTAAAGGGGTAATTGCTGAGCATTGTTTAACAGTGCACAAATCCATTTAGCTGAGCTGACTGCTGCTTAGCATTCACATTTAAGCAATGCTCACACCGGCTCAGCATAGCTCAGCACTACTAATCATTACTGACTTTTCATTTTAAAAATATCAGGATAGTGACTTAATTAATCCTTACTGACATATTAGTAAGTGTATATGACTTCTTTACATGACGTCCCTCTATGTGCTTTCATTACATTACCATGGGGTGTGACTATACTGTATGGGACACTTGTGTATACATGGGTGATTTCACATGTTATATGCACTCACACTTACATTTTAGACCAGCTACACTATCCTGGTTGACAAATATCAATTACTACATAATTTAAAATTAAAATAATAATTTTAACACTGCTTTTCCATGTAAAAATAAAGTGCCTGTTTTGATACTCAAACTGTGAATGCCTGCATGCAAAGATGGGACTCTAACCTCTACGCTATCTTGGCTTAAGGATTTTAGCTGTATATTTGTATTTATCTCCTATGGGATGTTTAAGCAATGCTAAGCAGAGGGCCATAACGTGCACACCCACTCAGCTATGCTTAAACATAGCTTAGGATGGTAAAAAAAGAAATTTAATAAACCCACTTTATTTACATGTATCTGTACTCCTTGTCAGTTACAGCCAGGGAAATTGTAAAGGGACACATTGGGACACATTTTAATTATTACTCTTACAAACTTAGGAAGTGTGACTGTTCTTTTCTAGCAAATCATTGGCAAATCACTCAAGGTTTAAGACAAAACATACTGACAGACATTTGGGTTTCAGACTTCATACCATTCAAGAAATCCATGCTAATGCAAACCTTTTATTCTATCAATTTTCCAGGTTTGTAAGTGCAATATTTAAAAAGTGTCCCTATTTTTATGCCTTTGTTCCCCCCATTATTTATGGCTTTGTACAGCTTTCTTGCTCTATGAGGTTAAAGGCATGTGAGGCAGGTATCTGGGCATTCTGCGAAAACCTGTACAGTTGAGAGGTATGGCCATATGGCACTTTTACAATGGCAGACATTTGGGTTTCAGTCTTCATACTCTTCATGAAGTCTATACTAATGAAAACCTTTTATTCTATCGATGTTCTGGGTTTGTAAGTGCAATATTTAAAAAAGTGTCCCTATTTTTGTGCCTTTGTCTCCCCATTATTTATGGTTTTGTACAGTTTTCTTGCTCTAGGAGGTTGAGAGGTATGTGAGGCAGGCATCTGGGCATTCTGCCGAAACCTGTACAGTTGAGGGGTATGGCCGTATAGCACTTTTACAATGCAGGGGTTATGTGACAGAACCTGTCACATACCCCCTGCATTGCTTTATTGCTTACACCCCCCCTGCATTGCTTTCTTGCTCGTCTATCTATTTCAGTGTCCGCAGACACTGTTTTAATAATTTTATTTAATTTCAGTGTCGCAGACACTGAAATACTTTTAGAAAGTGCTGTACAGCACTTTCTTAGTGCAGGGGGTGTGTTAGATGTGTGTGCATTACCTAAACACACCCCCTAGACTCAGTAGTGTTCATGTCTCTTTAGTCTTACCAGCAGCACACTTTCATGAATATGCAAGGCATGCTGCTGTCAAAGCTAAGGGTAAACGGACACAGTTTACTCCGTGCAGGAATAGCACTATTCCTGCATGGAGTTTATTGAATCCAGGGGGTTGTTTAAGCTGTGATTCAAAGCTACTGAGTTTGTCAGACAGTTTTATTTGTGTGAGGATACTATTCCACAGTTTAGCAATGTACTGGGAGTAGAGCAAGTCTCCTGCAACATTATTTGACTTATTTGTAAGTAATAAGAATTTGTTACTAGAGGGTCCCTTGCTGGTCAGTAATAAGTTTTGTAGTGCAGAGCATTTTTATGAATGATGAATGAGTTTGTGTGCTGTAGTTAATTGTGAATATGTTAGGTAGTTGTGCAGTTCAAGTCAGTTTAATTGGTTTAAGCTATGACAATGCTGGATTGTGTGAGGGAGATTGGTGGCAAATTTAGCTATTTTATTGTAGCAGGAGCCAAGTTTCTTTCTTTGAGTATTGTTTACATTTGTTAGGATAGGAGCAGCCTATAGAAAGTTGGCAGTAAGAAGGTGGTGGCTAGAGTTTTTTCTTGCAGTATCTGTAAGGAATCCATTGATCCTATAAAGGCAGCATAGTTTCTGGTGTATAGATTTAATGGTGTGCAGTATATACTGATCACATTTGAGACTGTTAACTGTTATAACACCTAGAAGTTTACCTGTGGTTACAGCTTCAATGACAGTATTATTTGCTGACTTAATGGTAAAAAATTGCTTTTGTTTTGGCAATTTTTTTGAGGTAAAAAGTATTAACTTAGTTTTCTTGGAGATGAGTAGGAGGTTTGATTCTTTGACCCATGTTTCTACAGAGGAGAACGATTTTGGGGTAATGTCTGTTTATTGTTGAGGCCACACATATTAATGATGAGTCATCTGCATACTGAACTAAACTAGTATGGTGAGTAGAGATGTGGAGGTCATTAATAAATATATCAAATAGGAGAGGACCCAGGAAAGAGCCCTGAGGGACAGCTGTAGTAACTGGCTGAAAATATGAGTAGGTTTTCTGCCATTTAATGGCTTGTTGCCTTCCAGATAGGTAACTAAGAAAACACAACAAGGACTATTGTGAAAGTCCTATTGAGGAGAGTGAAACCAGCAGATGCTAGTGTGAGACAGTATGAAATGCCTTTGACAAGTCTAAGAATGTGGTGGTCACAAGCAGACCATTGTTTCTATGTTGGTTTGTTATGTTGGTAAAATTTAGTAGAGCAGTAATGGTGCTGTGATGAGGCCTAAAGCCATGTTGTGTTTCTGAGAAGAGGTTATTTGAGGTTAGGTATTGCATCAGCTGGGTATGGATGCATTTCTCTAATATTTTGGGGAGAGGGGAGAGAATCGCTATTGGTCTGTAGTTATTAAACTCTAGATATGTGCCACCTTTGTGCAGTGGTATGATGTAGGACTTTTTCCACAGTGACGGGATATATCTTTCTGCTATGGCCCTATTAATTAATATGGACACAAGGAAGGCTATGACTTCTGTGGCCATTTTTAGGTAGTCTGATGGTGGTTGGTCTACAGCTAAGGAAGTAGTTTTTAGTTTAAGGATCAACTTCCTTTTGAGTGAGGTAGGTACTGAACTGAAATTGAAGAGCCTTAGGTGGTTTTGATTGGACAGAGGTAGAGAGTGAGGGGCAGATGTATTAGTGTCTAAGAGAGATAACATTGATTGTATAAAGTAGAAACTAAACTGTGTGAGGATATAGTCTGTTGTATTGCCTGTTTTTGGAGAAGGAGTGGTGGTCTTGCCAGGGTGGAGTAGTTTATTTAGTGATGACCAAAAATGCTTTGGGTTGTTTTTATGTTTCTCTTGTAGGTTGGAATAGTATATTTGCTTATCCTGTTTGACATGGAGTTTTGCAAGGTTTCAAAGATGTCTAAATTGCTGGAGGACATGTTGAGTTCTATTTTTATACCATTTTCTAGGCTTTATCTCTTTTTGTCATGATTATTTTTGTTTCTGTCATGGTGTGGGATTGGACTTTACTCTTTTATTATGTACTGGTGCTAAATTATTTAAGGTCTGTAAGATTATGTTATTAAATTGTTCTACAGAAGTATCTAGTGGCATTGTTCCAAGTACATTTCAGTTAAATTGTTTTAGTGTTTCATTGAAAATATATTTGTTGAAATTCGTTGTGTTTCATATTTGATTATAGATAATACATTTATCTAGGTTTTAGTGAGTTCTAATAGCATATGTTGGTATATGGTCACTTATGTTGTCTGAGATGCAGCCTACATTTGTCAGTTTGTCTGGTTTTCTTGTAAGAATCCAGTTTAATATTGAGTGTCTCACTGAAGTTTTATTGATTCTAGTAGGTGTGGCTATTAATTGTCAGAAGTTGGACAAATTTATAGATTCAATGGGGGTAGTGGAATTTATGAGTTGTCAGTCTATATTTAAGTCTGCAAGTATTATAGTTTCATGTTAATCTGTTGGGGTATCCAGTACAAGATGCTTTCAGCAGTATCAATGTTATTCTCTGGTGGTATATAAATTGCTGTTAAATATACAGTTTTCATATTGTTGATTTTAGGAGTGTTATTAGAAGTTCAGCATTGTTAAATTTGGATATTTCCTGTGGAAGTAAGGTGATGGTTAGGGAATTTTTATAGATGATTGTTACACCATCTGCATGCTCTTTTTGTCTGTCATGCCAGAGTATATTATATCCTGGGTGGGTGATCTCATTATCCTTTATTTCTTTTTTAACAAGGTTTCACTAGATATGACTACATCAAGAGTGTATGTGGCAACTTAGCATGTATGCCATGTATTTTATTGCACACACATCTTAGCTACATATTTAGTAA
This sequence comes from Protopterus annectens, assembly GCF_019279795.1. Taxonomy (NCBI): domain Eukaryota; kingdom Metazoa; phylum Chordata; order Ceratodontiformes; family Protopteridae; genus Protopterus; species Protopterus annectens. The sequence goes on from NC_056744.1 coordinate 918,294,431, forward strand.
GGTGAGTTTGGGTTCTGGTTTTGATGAGATGTATTAGGTGACTGGTTGATTTGGAGGTTGGAAGTGATGGTTTTAGCAACAGTGGGACCTGGGCTGGGGTGAATATTTCTGGAGGGAAGACTGTGACTGGTTATATTTTGGTCTTGGTTTGGTATTTGATCATAAATTTGGATACTTACTTTTCAAATATTTATAAATAAATAAATCAGATATGGTTTGTTTGTAGAGATACAATGTTATGGAGAAAGGCAGGCTGAGTAGATGCTGATATTCTTTATAAGGATCGGTTGAAGTCCTAAATATTTGAAGGAGGTGGATTTGATAATTGGTGATGAAGGCTAGTAGAGTGAGGAGGAACAGTAAAATAGTCTGAGTTAGGAGCATCTTATTTAACTTGTTTTTTATCTTTGTTGTAAATTAGGATTAGAAAATGTTAGGGTGCTGGGTGGGTTGTAGAGATGTAATATGATAGTCATAGGGGCAAGGATTAAGACAGTTTGAGAGAGAGTCTTGGGTGATGAGTGTATGTTACTATTGAGAGAAATTCTATTGATTATTTTTCTTCTGGAGGGAGTTGATGGTATTGGTTTGAGAAATACGTGGGTGGTGTTATGGAAGTATAAATGTAGAGTAAGAGTGGGTGAGTGGGAACTAGTGGTAGGGTAGGGAGCTGAGTGAGCCCAAATGTTACTGAGGCTGAACAAAGTGAGTTGAAAATTTGGCAACTAGAGAAAAAAAAACAATCAGTGATTTAACTTAAATAGCCATAAATCTTCTGAGAGAGATAAGTAAAAGGAGCAATGCAGTTTAAAGGACTTCTGAGCTACTAGATGAAAGTTTTGATTTTGTTTCTGTGGGACACAATTTTAGTAGGGGAGTTAGCCCAATATCCCCATGATATGACTAATGATGACAATAGTAAAAAATTATACTTGACTGTTTGAACAACTATGTAATGTAAAGAGGTTTCTATGGTCTTTCAAATAAAACGTCCAAAGACTACCCCAACCTTCACAGATCAACAAAACAATGAGAAAAAGTAAGTCAGAATGCAGTAGTGCAGCTCTGGAAAAATACTGGCTCAGAAATGAAAGTGGTTATACAAGAAGAGAAATAAATTTAAGGAAGCGAGATAGTGGACTGCTAAAAACAATAAATTGAGCACAGTTAAAGGAGATAGTGCCAATGGGACTGCTATGGCCTAAGAAAATGGAGCTATTCTAATGGGCCAAGTATTTTGTTTTAGGCTGCCATAATATTTATAATTTACATAAAAATATAGCCCACAGACTGGTGCTCAAACTACAGTCTTCACTGTTACATGTATATCTATTTGCTTACAGGGAAACTTTTATAGCAAAATAAAAACACATGAAAGAGACAGTTGAGTTCACTGAGTCAATGTTGACTGTACACAAATACTAGCTCAGAGCTGAAAGCAGTTTAGTAACTATCTTGGGTAAGGACAGATAAGAAGGGAATGGGAGAGATGAAGGGTGACTTCCTTAAAGGCATGCAGTTCCACTTAAGAAAGACAGGAGGATACAAACAATGGGAATAGCAACTCTAGAAGAAGTGATGAAAATATAAAATAAAGAAACAGTTTGAGTAAGAGCAGTATGAGAAAATATCAGTGTCTTTTAGGGAATAGCAAGTCTAGAAGAAGTGAAGAAAATATAAAAGAAAGAAATAGTTTGAGTAAGAGCAGTATGAATAAATATCAGTGTCTGGTAGGAAGTAGAGAGTAAAAGCTGACCAGCACAATGTTAGTGAAGGAGAGGTTACAGACGATAAGACTACTGCTTACAAACTAGTAAACTGAAGCACATCTTCAGACTAGTCACTATGCAGGCTAGAATACACACAGAAGACTGGATGCCCCTAACACTTACTTAGAGCATAAAGGCAGAGGTGGTACACAGTTTGTCCTAAATAAATTGTGGGTGGATTGAGTGGACTCAGTCTGCCTATTGGATGAGCCTGCTGTGTGTATGCTTTAGGGATGTTTCCAGTAAACTTAAAGCACAAGAGCAGATGTGGTACACAGTTTGCCCTAAATAAATGGTGGATGGATTGAGTGGACTCAGACCACCTGTTAGATGAGCCTGCTTTGTGTATGCTTTACAGATGTTCCCAGTGAACCCTGTAACTCCCTTGCACCCTGCTACAGAGAGAGAGAGAAAGAGAGAGAGGGAAGGAAGGAAGGAAGGACTTTTGTTTGATCAAGTATTAAATAACCTCATTTTATCAATAATAATTTGATTTTATTTGATTTTATACAGAAGTTCAACTTTAGACCATGGAAGTTGCAGGGAACCATTAAAGTGAAGAATGAAGTGTTGAGGATATCATTCTATGTTGCACAACCTATAAGCAAAGGTATGGCATCTAAGTCCAAAGAAGTTATTGTTCCACTTATTCAACATTCATCAGACTATCATTGAGTACAATGCCCCCTTTGGTATGTACCTTACCAGGCATATCCAACAACTGGAACGTCCACAGAGGTTCCTCACTAAAAGAATACAGGGAACAAGTAATATGTCCTATGCAGACCACCCCAAGGCCCTATCTCTTTATTCTGTCTCCTGCAGGCTTTTCATAGGTTCATAGGTTCATAGGTTCATACTAGGCTTTTTCATAGGATCATAGGTTCATAGGTTCATACTAGGCTATCTGCCCTAGGGCATTTATAAGCCTAGCCAGAGTGTGTTTGGCTTTCGCCACCCATTTTAAATGAATTTTGCTATGCCCTTTTTTGACGTTAGTATACTGTGCCTCTGTCTAACAGTGACACAGAAGTGATACCCGGGGTAAACCTACGATCTCCCATCCACTCATCAAGATTCCTCTTGAAGAGAGTCAATGAGGGACTCTGCCTAACCTGGACTGGGATTTTATTCCAGAGTGAAGGGAGCCTCTGGGTTATGAATCTGTCCCTCCAGCATGTCCTATTTATTTCAGTGCTGAGGTTCAAGTCTCTCGAGCGCGTAGCTCGATGGGATTTGGATTTTCTGAGGTGCAGCATGTCCATTAATTCCGGGTTGGACATGGCTTTATACGTCAGGCACAGATCGCCTCTGAGCAGGCGGTATGCCACTGAGTAGAGCTGGAGTTTCTTTAACCAGGCAGCATATGGTATCTGTTTGAGCCCTATGATCCTCTTGGTGAGGTACTTTTGGGGTCTTTCCAGTTGCTGCAGGTGTCTGGTAAGGTACATCCCAAAAGGGGCATTGTGCTCAATTATGGGCCTGATGAGGGATGAGTAACGAGACACGCTGACCTCCCCTGATCTAGATGTGAATCCCTTCATGATTAGGTGGGCTATATAAAATGTTTTTCTAACCACTTTGGCCACGTGGCTGTCAAATGAGAGATTGCTATCAACTTGGGTCCCCAGGTCCCTAATTACTTCTTCTGTACTTAATGGATTACCACCTATGTGGTAATTTGTGGGCACTTTGTTTTTGCCAAAGGGATGACTATACACTTTTTGGCGTTTAGCTTGAGGCCATGGCTCTGGCACCAGTTGTCTGTTTCTATGAGGCCCTTTTGGAGGATGCTTGTGTCAGCTGGAGAGTCGATTATGGTGCCCAGTTTGCAGTCATCTGCGAACTTAGTCAGCCACAGTCCTTCCATGTTGGCCTGTACCTCCGAGAAATATATACCGAACAAGAGAGGTCCCAGGACTGAGCCTTGGGGGATGCCACTTGTAACTGGTTTGGAGTCTGACATGGCTCCAGCAATTCTAACCATGTGGGTTCTGTCCTTGAGCCAGTTTGCAACCCATCTAGTGACATAGGAGTTTATATTTAAGCTTGTGAGCTTATCTATAATGCCCAAGTGGGGTATTGTATCGAAGGATTTTGCGAGGTCCAGGTAGGCTGTGTGGACCACCTTCCCCTCATCAATGGCCTTGGTGACTGTTTAAAATAAATCAACCAGGTTTAAGAGGCAGGATCTGCCCTTAACAAAGCTGAACTGGGTAGGATCCAGTGTCTGTAGGTCCTCAATATCTTTATTTATGAGGTCCATGATGATCCTTTCCATAGCTTTGCAGACCAAGCTAGTCAGGCTTATGGGGTGATAGTTTCCAGGATCCGTTGAGGCACCACCTTTGTGGAGAGGGACCACTGTTGCTGTACACCACTCTTTGGGGACATATCCTGTAGTAAGGCTGAGATTGAACAGTAGTTTTATGTTTGGGTTTAGCTCTTCTTGGAGTTCATGTAGGACGCAGCCCGGGACACCGTCTGGTCCCATTGATGCTGTATTTTTTGCTTTGGAGAGGGCAGCTCTTACCTGAGCATCTGAGATGTCAGGGGAGCTGCACTCTGCTGGGATAAATATTTGCCCTTTTGGTGGGGAGGGGGGGGAGTTTGCACTGAACCTGTCAGCTAGGATGTTGGCAATGTCTGTGGGTTCGGTGTATTTTTCGTCATTTTGGACTAATTCTGAGCATATCTGGGAATTCCCACCCAGGTTCCTAACATAACTAAAGAAAGCCTTGTGATTATCCTTAGTGTCCTGTGCAATTTTTGTCTCGAAGCTGGTCTTAGATGATTTTATGAGTGCCCGTAGTTTTTTGCTAATACTGATCAGAGATGCCTTCCTTTTTTGGGATTTTGCTCTATCATGTAGTAGCTTCCTCCTTCTATTGTATAGTTTGTTTATGGCTGGGGTCCACCAGACAGGACGTCTGCCTTTGGAGGATTGGGTCTTGGTTTTATTTGGGATTGCATGATCCATGCATTCCTGAAGGTGTTCATAGAATGCGTTTATAAAGGATTCTGTGGTCTGGGCCATATTTTTCACAGGCCCGGGGGCTTTGAAGGATTCCACCTCAGTTTTGAGGAGTGTGAAATTTGCTTTAGAGAAGTTTTTCACTGTGGTTTTCAGGGCAGGGGGTGGAGTCGGGATGTGAATATCCAGTGAGATTAGTTTATGGTCTGATCTTACCAGTGAGGGATACACTTCTGGTCTGGAGCATAGAGTCCCCATGTTGGTGATGATCAGGTCCAGTATGTTTTCCTCTCTTGTGGGAGTGGTAACAAGTTGTTCCATAGCATTTGAGTTTATAAATTCTAGGAACCTTTGGGCTAGGGTGTTGGAGCTAAAGTAATGCTCCCAGTCTATGTTTGGGTAGTTGAAGTCGCCCAATATAATGGTGTTTGGAGAGACCTTCATATTTTCCAGTGTTCTCAGGAAGGCCGAGTGGGGTTCCTGGGTTTGGGAGGGTGGTCTGTAGCAGGCTATAAACTGGAAGGCAGTTTTACCCACTGTTAGTTGCACATGGATAGTCTCTGATGCTTCGTGCTGTGCCACCAACCTGGAGGTGTGGGTATTTTTGACGAATATTGATACTCCCCCTCCTTTTGTAGTACGGTCCAAGTTTTGGGGCCGAAAAGCATGGTATGAGGTATAACCTGGTAGTGCTGGGGTGCTCTCGGGAGCCTTGAACCAGGTTTCTGTTACTGCACAGATATCAATGTTCTCCATGCTAAGGAGAGTTTCGAGTGCGTGCATCTTGAGGTTTAGACTTCTGGCATTGAGTAGCATTACTCTTAGTTTCTTATCCCTTGTGATAGCTATGGAGGTGGGTTTGTCTTTTGAGCCTTGCCTAAAAAAGGCACTATGGAGGTAGCAAGAGCCTTTGCCAATATCCGAAAGCTCAGGGGTGATAGGTGCAAGCCGTCCCTAGTGAAGCATCGTGGCTTGTCGAGCATGTGCATGTCATCCCAGGCTGATAGGCATTGGATCCCCGTTGAATGACACCAATACTTAAACCAATTGTTGAAATTGATCATCTTGTCTTCATATTGTGGCATCATTCTTGGTGAGGGTAATTATGCTACTCAAGGTCAGGGTCATACCGGCCTGGGCTACATGCTCAGAGAGCTCCTCTATGTCTCTTTTCATGTAGTCCAGGGAGGTACATCTCAGGTCATTCACACCAGCATGGACAATGACTGAGTCATATTTGTACTTGCCTTGGAATGACCTGAGTGCTTGTGTTATGTGGCAGATTCTAGCGCCTGACAGGCAGCTCACCGTGACCTTCTCCTTGTTCAGCCTGGTGAGCGGGACGTCAGTGTGCCTGACAATAGAGTCACCTATTACAAGTGTATCAGGTGTGTTGTTTAGCCTTAAGGGCTGTGACTGTTCGGCACACTGGCTTTGTGAGCTATGTGTTGCATGACTTTTGTTTTGGGGTAGCGGTTGCTTGGGTGTCTGCTTTGGAGGTCTCTGCTGCTTAGGCAGATTTTTATTTAGAGCCTCCGAGTATGTTTTTGTGTGTTTATGTGTTTGGTTTGCTGTCGTGGTAGGTCTATGTGAGATTGGAATTGTAGTGAGTGTGGTTTCCTTCTCCTCCTGACTTGTTTTGCCAGTACTGAGTTGAGAGAGCTTAGCCTCCAGTATGGCTATATGGTTGCATCTCTCACATGTGTTGGAATTTGTTGGGAGGAGGAGAGGGTTGTCTGTGTACATGAGGCAGTTGTAACATTGCCTCAAGATTCCGAGATTCACCAGCTGGACCAGAGAGGAGATTGACAACTGTCCTTTGGACATGCTAGAATAGTACTGGGAATTCCTTTATAATTGAAAAAAAGGGCCAATGGGGAACGAGGTACTCAAGGGGAGTTTGTGAGGGTGTAGTGCTTTTAATATTTTAGCGCTGACTTATATAATTGCTTTAGTGAGCAAGTGCCAGGTAACTTAAATGCAATGTGTTTCAGGTAACTTAAATGCAAAAACGACAAACAGTAACTTTCTTTCAAGTGAAACAAGGAAATAAGTACAGTAAGCAATGCAAATATCACTAGAGATCCACAGAAGCGCTGAAAAGCCGCGTTTTAGGTGGAATTAGCGTTTCAGGGAAATAACAAGCAAACAGACAAGCAGCATACAAATAAAGCTAGCTTTAGCAGGCCTGGATCTAGTCTATGCTACAGTAAACAAGGTATACCAATTTCAGTAAGAAACAGTTTAAATATGCAGGCACTATAAGCCTTTAACCAGAAATTCCCAGCTCAGAAGGGCAGAGTCCAGCCTCTCCTCCCACAAGAGTGCAGACCACGAACCTTCTTAATGTAAAATAACTGGCCTGAAGCCCAAGTGCTTAAACCAGAACTAATACACTTTTAGAATAACAGACACTGAGCCCTCAATCAGCAGTTCACAACTTAGAAGGATGTAAGCTATCTGTCCTGCCACCACAGTGCAGGCCACAAACCTTCCTAATGTAAAACAACTGGTCTGAAGCCCAAGTGCTTAATCCAAAAGATTTAGAATGATAGCTACACTTTAATCAAGTTACTACCAAGCAGTAATAAATACAATTGAATACTTTAAAGAATGCCTGGATTAGTGCTCAAGTTATACAAACAAAGCTAGATTCAGCAGGCCTGGATCTAGTCTATGCTACAGCAAACAAGGTGTACCAATTTCAGTAAGAAGCAGTTCAAATATGCAGGCACTATAAGCCTTTAACCAGAAATTCCCAGCTCAGAAGGGCAGAGTCCAGCCTCTCCTCACACAAGAGTGCAGACCACGAACCCTTTTAATGTAAAATAACTGGCCTGAAGCCCAAGTGCTTAAACCAGAATTAATACACTTTTAGAATAACAGACACTGAGCCCTCAATCAGCAGTTCCCAACTTAGAAGGATGTAAGCTACCTGTTCTGCCACTACACTGCAGACCACAAACCTTCTTAATGTAAAACAACTGGCGTGAAGTCCAAGTGCTTAAACCAGAATTAATACACTTTTAGAATAACAGACACTGAGCCCTCAATCAGCAGTTCCCAACTTAGAAGGATGTAAGCTACCTGTCCTTTTGAGGGGAGATCTATGACTGGCATACAGGCCATTGTCAGACCCCACTTTGATGGACCTCTTGCATATCGACAAAAAAAAGTACCAGAATTATCCATTCTAAAGACTTAAACATTGCCTGTGATATAAACAGGACCTGATGGAGAGATAGGTATGTATCTCAGAGACTACCCTATCTATGGAACAGGCACCCCATCCATGCAAAGTAAAGTTCCTCCTTAATCCAATTCAAGTGCAACATGTACAATTGGATGGGGAAATGGAAATTCATCCCTGGTTTGGCACCTATGTCTCTGATGCAAACAGGTAACCTGTAAATGGTTCATCTTCCAGGCCCATTCTTACACTTATAAAGGGTATCAGAACTCATCAGAGATTTGGGATGCATGGCTAGACTTAAAAAGGCCCTTGTGGTTGTTAGCCTAGTAAATGCCTATGAACCTAAGAAATTAAATATTTTTCCAATGCCTCAGAACAATTTTCCATACCGCAGCAAGAATAGTCCATGCAATACCAACTTTGATCACTATTCATATTCAGTGATAAAAGAACATTAAATAATATCAAATTGCCTGAAATTAAAATGTTATCTGACTCCAGTGATTTTAAAATTATTCAATATTTTCCAAATAAGGCTTCAAATTTGAACATTCATACAGTATATGTGTCCAATTAGCTATAAATTCTAAAATACATCTCCAAGATTTTATTTTGCTATCTTGTTTAATTCTGACAATTTTTTGAGGTGTAAAAAAACTATACACATTGTACTTGCATGTAAAAGTTTTAAAGTATTGAGATGGCAATCTTTTACAATTTGAATTTAGCATTAAAGCTTTATCTTTGTCTGAAATAATCTAATTTCCCTCTTGTAATATACATTTTGATATTTATGTGATTCCTTTATATTAATTATTACTATTTTATATAAATCAGATAATATTCTTCACTGTGATTTAATGTCATATACCACCTGGCATAAATATCCTAACATTTCAGGAAATTTCTTCCTGCTGTTTCAAATTGCATTATGAAATTTATCTATTGCAAATTCTCTAATTCCTTGCATTGAAACCCAACCTTCTGGATCTAAGTAAAATGCTTAAGTAAGAGTTTCAAATGCCTTCATTTTTGCTCCATGAAAGTAATTAAACTATCCCACAAAGCCTGTATCACCTTATAGATTCATTTTCAAAATATTAACACTCTCTATTAGTCCTTTGGTTATCCACCATTTAATTAATTGAGAAAATCATATTTTTATGTCTATGTCTGCCAGAATAATACTTCAGAAATGTTTAACTATATTATTTACATATTTAGAAACTGTTGGAAATTATACACTGTATTTAATAAAGTTGCATAATACTACTCACATTTCATTATTAGTGATTTCAAATTAAATTTGAGAAATGTTTATTTATTCATGTTTAAATAGAATACTTTGCAATTTCATCCAGTATTCCCCATAATTAATATCCAAACAATGCTTGCATATAGAAATATTGGTGTACAGTATTAATTAAGTAAATTCTTACACTTCTAGTGTTACATCTATGAAAAGTAATTCATTAATTAAAATCTTTGGGAATGTGTCTATAAATTAAAGGCCGTAAAACCAAATGATTTTTTGGCCTTTCCCTGAAATTGAATAACAGTTTCTTCATTTGTATTTTCAATAAATAATACAAAAATGTCTCTAAGATTGTGTTTTAAAATAAAAATACTTCCTTAGAAGAAGTTTTTAATAAAATGTGTTGTCATTGTATGCAAATATGTATTTATGTGAAACTGGCATTAGGTTCAAGTAACAGCTGAATTTTACTGTTGCTTACCACATTTTCTTTCTATGGTGTGGCAGACTGTCACTGCCATATGGTTTTCTATAATTTGTGATCTCCCTTTGAATAACATAGCAGGACAGGCTTACCATGAGGTGACTTTTGCCCTTCCTCTTCTATTTTGTGACAAAAAAAGTAAGGTAAGTTTGTTTTAGAGGGTTATTTTAAATGTCAATATTGAATACTACAGTTTTAATCACTTAGCTTTATGTTAGGTCCTTTCAATTGTTAGGCATTCAAATTTTGGACATGAATCCAAATCCTTTATATATATTAATACCAGGTATTTTGTATGTGGCAAAATAGAGCATTACATGTTCCTAACATAACTCTGAAAGCTATATGTCCATGTTGTTTAACCACAACCATGTGGAAATAGTAATTTTCTATTATGATTCACAGTATCCAGTGTCAACCAAGAAATAGAGAAGGACAAAAATGAGGATGTAGTCAGAGGCTATGTTGTATCATTCACACACCATGATATACAATATTGTATGCTAAGAAGCAATACCAGTAACTATTTTTAGAGCATCAGATCAAAACCTCAAAGACTACACTGAGAAATGATGTAACTTTTTATAAGAAAGTGACAGATAACAGATACAGTCACACTAATCTTACTAAATGATTAAAACCTTGTGCTAGCTTTCCACAGACTCTCACTGATATGGCATATGTTATAATGTGCTCTAAAACTGTTTCTCATTCTTCACAAACAAAAAGTTAATGTCATTCAATGAACTGCTGCAGAAAACAGCTCAATAATTGTATTAGAATTACGTACTTCTTCCGAAGATGGAAATGAAGAAAAATGCTTCAAGCTAGAGTTTTGTCACTTCATCTTTTCTGCCTTTAATGGAATATTTCCATTTTGTTAAGCAAGGAGTCCCTTCTTCCATGCTCTTAGAGAAGTTATAATGTGGTAAACCATGTTAGAGAATGTACTATTTAAGTGATAATAAACAATAAGTGTGGTTTTTGAATAATAATATTTTCCGTAGGGTTTTTCTATACAACAGGTGAAGATGATGATGATGATGATGATGCCATTATTTTTTTTTATTTTTTTATTT